>NW_025950476.1:0-14349 GCF_021028975.2 Sphaerodactylus townsendi
GAACCAGTTGTTCTCGAATTAAATGGCTGTGTGCACTTCTCCCCCTCCGTTGTCAGCAAATCGGACTTTCCTGGGCTCTGTTATTTTGAAGGGTTGCAGCTGCACCATTCAGAGAGTCAAACTGTCAGATTCCCTGCAGAAAGCTCAAGCCGGTCTCCCTCAGCCTCTCAGCCAGTCAGCCAGCTCGCTCAATTGTGAGTTATTCCACCTGCCGTCTCTCTGCCTGAGCACCATTTTAAGTGAGGTCGGCTTCTCGACTGCTATGGATTTATCAGGATTCTCTCTCCCCACCCCGGTTGCCTTCCTGCTGGGCTCCCTCCATCCGTCACTGGGTGACACTTCTCTCGCTGGGAGGCAGGCTACAAATGAGCGGCTGCGTGTCATTTCCTGGCACGGGATGCATTATCAGCTAGTTAAAGGCTGCAGTGCTATTTAGAGAAGACCTCAGACTGCACACTTGGCGTATCTGCGATTCAAAGAGGGTTAAGAGGAAGCCAGTGCTTTCTGGGTAACTCTCTGTCATTAACTGTGAACATTACTGATGGAGAAGAGTTTGGATTTATGTCCCCAGGTTCTCTCCTGTAACGAGACTCAAAGGGGCTGACATTCCCCTTTCCCTTCCCCCTGCCCCCCACAACAGACACCCTGTGAGGTGGGTGGGACTGAGAGAGCTCCGAAGAACTGTGACTAGCCCAAGGTCACCCACCTGGCATGTGTGGAGTGCAGAAGCTAATCTAGTTCCCCAGATTAGCCTCCACAGCTTAAGTACCCTGTTTCCCCGAATATAAGACATCCCCGGAAAATAAGACGTAGTAGAGGTTTTGCTGAAGCGCGAAATATAAGGCATCCCCCAAAAGTAGGACGTAGCAAAATTTTTGTTTGGAAGCATGTCTGACGAACAGAACACAGAAAAATAAGACATCCCCTGAAAATAAGACATAGCGCATCTTTGGGAGCAAAAATTAATATAAGACACTGTCTTATTTTCGGGGAAACACGGTAGCAGAGCCGGGAACCAAACCCAGTTCTCAGATTAGAGCGCCCCTGCTTTTAACCACTACACAGCAGGAGCAGCAGTGGCGTAGGAGGTTAAGAGCGCGTGTATCTAATCTGGAGGAACTGGGTTTGATTCCCAGCTCTGCTGCCTGAGCTGTGAAGGCTCATCTGGGGAATTCAGATTAGCCTGTGCACTCCCACACATGCCAGCTGGGTGACCTTGGGCTAGTCACAGTTCTTCTGAGCTCTCTCAGCCCCACCCACCTCACAGGGTGTTTGTTGTGAGGGGGGAAGGGCAAGGAGATTGTCAGCCCCTTTGAGTCTCCTGCAGGAGAGAAAGGGGGGATATAAATCCAAACTCTTCTTCTTCTTCTACACCACAGTGACACTCCGATCAGGGGTCCCAACCTGATTCATTTCATGGTGTCAATGTGCGGCTACCACCTGATACCTGGATAACCCCACCAGAAGTATTTTCAAAAGCGGATGGGGCCGGAGTGAGGCCTTTCTCCAGCAAGGTTTCCGACTGGCGGTGCAGATTTTTAAAAATGTTGCTTTGGTAGCAGGAGCCAGCACAAAGCAGGGGTCTTCACTGTGTGGACTGGAGGTAAACTGTGGCGGCCATCTTGTGGCTAGTTCCCGCCTCCTGTGACAGCCATTTTGTGGCTGCGCTCGCCACACTGCAGCACTCCAAAGGTACCTACAGGCTCAAGAACCCCCTTGACTGGATACTCCTCCCATTGCTTTGAAAAGGATATTTCAAGCCCAGACGCCTCTTGATGCCGGCATCGAGGCAAGCGTCTTCCTTTGCAAGCCCATCTTGGGCATAGGTGTCAAACTCGCGGCCCTCCAGATGTTATGGACTACAATTCCCATCATCCCCTGCCAGCATCATGCTGGCAGGGGATGATGGGAACTGTAGTCCATCACATCTGGAGGGCCGCGAGTTTGACACCTGTGATCTTGGGCATTCAAAACTGTCTCTGTGCCCGTCCTTATTCTGTTGAGAAGTGCCAAGTATGGAGGCGTTTCTCTTGTCAGTCTCTTTAGCCCAGTGGTGGCGAACCTATGGCACGGGTGCCAGAGGTGGCACTCAGAGCCCTCTCTGTGGGCACACGCATGAAACAGACCGTTGCCCTCACCCTCGCACATACATCTAGGCGTGGCCTGGGCAGCTGGGCTCTATTAGCATTAAACCTAAGACCCAACCTGGTTTGGGGAAGCTTAGTGTAGTTAACCTTGGCAAAGCGGCTGTGGAATCCTGCTGATTTTCCGTCCTGCGAAGAACTAGACGCATGGCGATCCTTTGTGGGAGTCAATCACCGGTTGCTGGCAATGGGGCTTGCTTCTGAGAACAAACCTCCTAGGGTCCTGATTTACCCGTTGGATGCGTCCCGCGGTTGCTTCAAAACAAAGCCACCAACTACCATCAAAGCTTACTCCCGAAATGGCACCCACCACCCTCAGGAGCCAAGAACAGGAGCCAGACGTGCGGCGTAACCTGTGTCAGTATTCGGGATTAGAAGATTGCCGTGTTGGCACTTTGCGATAAATAAGTGGGTTTGGGGTTGCAATCTGGGCACTCGGTCTCGAAAAGGTTCACCGTCACTGCTTTCGCCTGTGTGTGCCTTTGTGTTCAACACCTGTCTTGGCAGGTTTAAATCTACTTCTGCTTAAACCTTTCGCCCTTCAGAGAGGCGGACGAGGGCTGCAAAAAGCCCCTGGAGCGGCTGCTGAACATCTGGCAGGAGCGGAGCGTGTATGGCAGCGAGTTCATCCAGCAGCTGAAGTTGTCCTTGGAGGACTCCAGTAGCCCCCAACCAAAAGGTAAACGGGCTGTTTTTAAAAATCACATGTTCAGCTCCTCAGATGATAAGAACATAAGAACAAGCCAGCTGGATCAGAATCCATCTAGTCCAGCACTCTGCTACTCGCAGTGGCCCACCAGGTGCCTTTGGGAGCTCACAGGCAGGATGTGAAAGCAAGGGCCTTCTGCGGCTGCTGCTGCTCCCGAGCACCTGGTCTGCTAAGGCATTTGCAATCTCGGTTGTAAAAAGAAGGATCAAAGATTGAAGGCGATGAATCGACTTCTCCTCCATAGATCTGTTAAGCCCCTTTAACGCTGTCCAGGTTAGACACATCACCGCTATCCACCAACGGCGGCGATATTCCAAACACCAATTGTTGTGTGAAGAAATCAGCGTAGTCCTAATTGTTGCCTTTAGCATTTTTCAATGGATGCCCCCTGGTTCTAGTATTGTGAGAAAGAGAAAAATTTCTCCCTGTCAGCATTTTCTACCCCATGCATAATTTTATAGACTTCAATCACATCCCCCCTCAGACGTCTCCTCTCCAAACTAAAGAGTCCCAAACGCTTCAGCCTCTCCTCAAAAGGAAGGCGCTCTAGTCCCTCAATCATCTAGGCTGCTGCTTAAGGATGGGTAGATAATGGCAATGTTTCTGACGTATTCAAGGACTCCTGCGCCAGCCAAAATTATAGCACCTGCACCGGTGTGGAGCTATCAGGCTGGGATTGGGAGTGTTGGAAGAGTGCTTATAATTAGATTCATGGCCTTTTCGTCTGCTCTTTGCCACCTCGTCTCTTCATTTCCACTGTTTGGTTTTGGCGTAGTTAAAGCAAAACCTATGCCCTCTTCCTTTATTTGGGATTTAATTCTGTAGAGCCATGAGTTAAAATTCAGGCTTGTAAGTTTCTCAAGAATTGCCTTGCGCAGAGCCATTTTGATGTGGATTCTCTGCACTCTCAATGGGTCACACACAAAAGAAAGGGGAAGCAAGCCTTCAGGCTATGCACCCTTTTGTTACTCACTGGCCTGTTAGAGCCAGGTGAGCAAGAAAAACACAAGAAGCAAGGCAGTGGCTGCTAAGCCATGCAAGGAAAAAAAATCTGCTCCAACCCCCAGTGTCCAGGCATGCAGAAGTCGCTTATTCCAACAGGGAGATCTCGGTGCAAATCCAACTCTGTGTTTATCCCTGTTCTGCCTGCCAACCTCTGTCCCTTCATCCTGTGCAGGATAACCCCCAAACCGGTGCTTGGCCATATTTCTCTCCTATACTGATAAGCGTTTTCAGTACGTTCTGTTAATTTACTGTAGATGAAATCAAATGGAATATTTCGGTCCCTGAAGTTCAAATGTCATGCACTGTTGGTATAAAATATAACATTATAATTCATTTAAACGGTTCATTGATGTATATATAGCACTGAGATCCGATCATTTTACATCCGTTTGTATGTAGTAAAGTATCGTTATAACTAACCTGTTTCCCCTAATATAAGACATCCCCGAAAAATAAGACATAGTAGAGGTTTTGCTGAAGTGCGAAATATAAGGTATCCCCCGAAAGTAAGACATAGCAAAGTTTTTGTTTGGAAGCATGCCCGACGAACAGAACACAGAAAGTTGGGTGCTGTGTGGTTTCCGGGCTGTATGGCCGTGTTCTAGCAGCATTCTCTCCTAAAATCCTCTGAAGATGCCAGCCACAGATGCAGGCGAAACGTCAGGAGAGAATGCTGCTAGAACACGGCCATACAGCCCGGAAACCACACAGCACCCAAGTGATTCCGGCCGTGAAAGCCTTTGACAATACATAGAACACAGAAAAATAAGACATCCCCTGAAAATAAGACACTGTCTTATATTCGGGGAAACACGGTAACAAATATTTATATTGCAAATTCTAATGCACTAAGCGGCTTACAGAAGTGAAAGAGCAAAATAGTTATCGTAGCAGCATAAGCACCTCAGGGCTAAGGGCTGTGCTCTTGTAGGGTCTCCCGTCCTCTTGCATCTCTAGCAGAGGCAACCAAGCCCTTTTAGATCCCAGGTAACAGCTTCACGTGCCCCGAGATGGATTTTCTGCTTTGACGAGGTGTGCTTTCACGCCAGCCCTTGTCAGTGAAAGGGTGAGAGGTTTGCTGGAACCGGCAATCTGTCAGTCACTTATCGATGTTGTGCCGAGCCTTGCGCTGAGTTTTCACAGCGAAATTGCAGGCATCAGAAACCGTAACGGGGTGGCAGGTGCAACCTTCCCAGGAGCTTGGCTAGTAATGATTTTTCTGTTTTTCTCTCTGTGAGGCCCAAGGTGTGTGTGGTGCTGAACGTAGCAGCAGAAGTAAACACAGATTCTTGCTTTGAGGAACGTTTTCTGGACATTGCAGGGAGGGGGACACAGATGAGCAGGAGACTAATCCCTTGTCAGTGTGGCGTTCCTGGCACTTTCTCCGAATTCGTTGTCTTGAGTAGAGAAGCACCACTTAAATGTCATCTTGAGACCATCTTGAGGACATGGTATTTAAGCAGCATTTCAAACCTGTCGTCCTATTCTCTGTGGCATCAGGGGTCAGAGGATTGTTAAAGAGTTGCCGGCGGCCTCATTCCCAGTTATCCGCACCTGCGAGCCACTTCGTCTCTCTCGTGCTTGATCCTCCGACAGGAGCTTTAATTCTGGCATTTTCCCTGTAACAGTACTTGACAGTGGTCTTTGGGAGAGAGCAGATGTGGAACAGCTGGCTGGCTTTGCCCAGGTTCTTGGTTACAGGCTCGGTTGACTGTGGGAGGTGTCGTCCTGTGCTCTGGAAGCCAGCCAGGAACACCTGACCCCCGTTGTACGGTGTCGCTGTGGCTGCTTCGTAACCAGCTTGTGTTTCATCTTTTCTTGATGCTGCCAGATGTTGCCTTCCCTCCAGACATGATTTCTGAAGATGTGTCAGATGTCTCTTGCCCTCTGGACATCAGTCCGTTGTATACCTGCGGCCAACTTACAAGCCTCTTTTTAGGAAGGGAGGGTTGTCTTGGGTAAAGCTGGTATTTAAGAAAAAAAGGGGAAAGGCTAAGCGGCAAAGGAAGACGTCCTCTCCCAGGCAGCTTGTAGTTGCACTTCGAAGGACCAGTGTTCCTTAAAAGATGACGAACTGCATCTTCACATTTTGTTTTTGATTTGATTTGATTTGATGCCCCTGTGGCTTGAGCCACACAGGAAGGCTTCAACTAACCTTAGGCAAGTTTTCAACCTGCTCTTTTTAGGGCAGCTAATTGTAATTATGGAAGGTGCAATACATTTGGGCCCAACTGAAGACCTGAATGTAGTGATGCACCGCTGACCCTTTAACACCGTGGTGAAACTGGTTGGGACGCTGACGGACCTCACGACCTTCTGATGCTTTGCGCTGTCGCATACCCACTCGCTGATCCCCGCGGGTCGCAGGACACAACTGTCTGGCTCAGTCACCGGGCGCAGGGACAATGGTCTTGCCCCCAGGTGAGGATTAGGCTCAGACGCTTACGCTCCTCTCCGCACGTAGCCAGGTGAGATCATGCATCACATGATGATCTCCCGACCTCCCGCCTCCCGCTCTCCCGGAACTCCCCCCGGTCCTCCCTCCTACACGCCCCCGATAGAATCACAATAAAAGGTGCCAGGAACCGGCACGCGGGAGACTCGCTAGGAACACGGACCTCCGGGCTCCCGCTGCTGGCGATCTCCACCAGATGTTATCTCCGCGTCTCGTCTCGTTCTTACGCTGACCACGTGGGTCGACTACACATGAAGCTGCCTTACTCTGAACCAGACCATCGCTCCGTCAACGTCAGTACAGTCTACTCAGACTGGACGCCGCTCTCCGGGGTCTTGGGCCAAAGTCTTTCACATCACCTGTTACCAGATCCTTTAACTGGAGAATCATAGAATCATAGAGCTGGAAGAGACCCCAAGGGCCATCTAGTCCAACCCCCTGCCATGCAGGAACACACCATCAAAGCACTCCCGACAGACGGCCACCCAGCCTCTCTTTAAACACCTCCAAAGAAGGAGACTCCACGTGGCTCCGAGGCGAGCGGATTCCACTGTCGGACGTTCCTGGACGATCAGGAAGTTCTCCCTAATGTTCAGTTGGAATCTCTTTTCCTTCATCTTGAACCCATGACTCCATGTCCTGGTCTCTGAGGCAGCAGAAAACAAGGGAGCAGCAGTGGCGTAGGAGGTTAAGAGGTCGTGTATCTAATCGGGAGGAACCGGGTTTGATTCCCTGCTCTGCCGCCTGAGCTGTGGAGGCTTATCTGGGGAATTCAGATTAGCCTGTACACTCCCACATATGCCAGCTGGGTGACCTTGGGCTAGTCACAGCTTCTTGGAGCTCTCTCAGCCCCGCCCACCTCACAGGGTGTTTGTTGTGAGGGGGGAAGGGCAAGGAGATTGTCAGCCCCTTTGAGTCTCCTGCAGGAGAGAAAGGGGGGATATAAATCCAAACTCTTCTTCTTCTTCTTGCTCCCTCATCAACATGATGTCAGGGATTGTACCTGAGGCTAAGCAGGGCTCTACCACTTAGCCCAGGGCCCCTCCCCATGATGGATGAACACCTCTTTCAGCCACTTTTTGAATAGGACTTCAGCCTGTTAACAGTGCATTGATGTCCCTGGAGCCTGCTGGGCAGATACTGATTTTGTCAGACCCACATTTATTGCAAAGGCGTTTGACCCCCTTTTAGAGAGGAGGAACCTTCTACAACAATCCATGCCCTTGTGTCCTCTGGGATTGACTACTGCAGTACACAGCCTGTGGGGCTACCCTTGAAGACTGCTCAGAGACTGCAGGTGGCACAAAAATGCTCACCTCCTGATGAGTGTTGGGAGATAGAAACTTAATGTGGCAGCTATTGCAGTTTGTGCAGAATTGACCTCTTGCTTCTGAGCTTAGTGAGAGATGCCTGTTCTAACCTTAAATCTGGACTTTACATAAAGATGGCGGTGGCGGCGACTGTTGTAGTTGGCAGAGCAGGCTCTGCACCACGTGCTGGAATGAACAGAAGGGCCTTCACTGCTCTGGCCCCCAGACTTTAAAATGTCCTTCTAGAGGACCCGTAGAACTTCCCCCTCTTATCATGTCCCTATCTAGAGAGGATGCGAGACTTACTTATTCCAGAACACATTTGGCTGTTGAGCTGGATTACTGTTTTGGTTCTGGTTGCTGGCTTTTATTTGTGGCCGGAGGATTGGACTCTGATCTTCCTTGAGTGTTAGAGAGGTGGCATTAGATGCCTTAAATAAGTTCAGCCTCTACAGCCTCAACACATTTTCTTGGGCGAGGGTGCTTCTTGCAATGACCCAACTGCCAAAATAACCTCGCAGCAGTCAGAGGGACCTGGATTTCTTGTCATCTTTTTACACAACATGGGCTTAAAATCTTCAGAGTCTGCACACTGGCCTTTTGTTAGCGCAGGTGAAGTCTGGTTGCTTCTAACAGATATCAAAAACGTATTGTTGAAGGCTTTCATGGCCGGAATCACTGGGGTGATGTGCAGTTTCCGGGCGGTATGTCCATGTTCTAGTTGTAAGGAATTCCATAGAAGCAGAAATAAAAGGCTTTTTGGGTGTAAAAGACCGTTTATTCAGACATCCTAGAAAGCTCACGTACACGCCGTGGCAGGAATAATATCTCCCGCCAGAAGCACAGGTTATAACTCTGTCCATCCCATCCCCCTCCCGGTTTCCCATGGGAACGTAGGTCTCATCTCCCTCGCAGAGATAAGGTCTCCGCCGCAGAAGCTGGCCCATCGCCCGGGTTGTGGAGATATGGTCAAAGGCCAGGCTGACTGGCCGGCTCATCAACACCACTGAATCCTTTACACTCGGCCACCCTTAAAAAAGACTTCTCCCCCCCCCAGGTTTGTGCGGAAAGGTGCGATGGAAAGCAGAAATGAGGGCGGGGGCGTCAATATTTTCGGAATAAACCGACGGGTTATACCCAGAGGAATACCCCACGCAAGAGACTAAATATTGTAAAGCGTTTGCGATTAAAGCGAGAGTCCAGGATAAAGCGTCAATTTAAGTAATGCTTGTGGCCATCAATAATGGTCGATTAGGAGTCTCTCCGGCGGGTCGTGCCAGACATCCGGAAGCGGGAGCCTCCTTGAGTGAAACTGGAATGGAAGACAGGATGGATATTGAACTTAGAGAATTAGGCAACCGTTCGATAGGGCAGTGGCTATCATTAATCACTTTAGTAATCTGAAAAGGTCCCACGAATCTTTTGCCCAGTTTTGAAAGGGTATGCCACGTCTGGTAGGATTTTTGGTGAACAAATACGCGAAGGCGCCCACACGCAAAGGGAAATCCGGGCGGACTTATCCAGCTTGAAGGGCTTGGGCGTCTTGAGGCTGATGTAAGGCAGTCTGGACCATTTTCCACCCCTCGGCCAGAAGATGAAATCTTTACTACTGAAACTCCGGAGGAGTCGAAATGCTTCCATAGGCAGTTCGCGACAGCGAGAGGGAAGGACCGATGGACTTACAATTTCGAAGGGGGTTTTTTTTGTACTGGTATGAACCGCATTACGACAGATATTCTGCAAAGCGGAGTTAGCTTCGCGCAATTGTCTTGGTGGTAGTTGGTGTAACAACGTAAATACTGCTCCAGGGTTCTGTTCGTTCTCTCTGACTCACCGTCACTTTGAACGTGGTAGGGGGCGGCAACCGCCGGGGCGGCCCCCAACAAAACTAGAAAAGCTTTCCAGAACTTTGAAATGAATTGGGGCCCGCGGTCGGAGACCACCTTAACGGGGGCGGAGTGTAGACGATAAATATGCTGAATGAACAGACGCGCTAACTTAGGAGCGGAGGGGATGGAAGCACATGGGATGAAATGGGCTTGTTTAGAAAATAAGTCCACCACCACCCACAAGACCGTGTTGCCATGACTTTCTGGCAAATCCGTAATAAAATCCATGGAGATGACTTCCCAGGGGCGGGAGGCCACCGGGAGAGGTTTCAACAGACCATGGGGTTTTCCCGGAACGTTCTTGGCTTCCGCACAAACAGAGCAACCTTTAATATACGTCTCAATGTCCTTGCGCATCGCGCGCCACCAAAATTGACGGCGGGCCAAATGCAGAGTTTTTAGGAAGCCAAAATGTCCAGCTGAGCGGGCATCATGACAGGCCTCGAGAACCTGCTTACGGAGGGGGGGAGGCACGTACCAACAATCCCCCCGCCGCCAAACACCATTCTCCAGACGCAATTGGGAGTCACCTTCCTCCGCCGGTGGCTCGCGCAGCCCCGCCTCCTCGAGTTCCCGTAGGAAAGGAGAGACCAGGCTGGGAATGGGCAGAGAAGGAGGAGTGGACGTCTGAGATCGGGTGACAGCCAGCCCCAATTGGGAGGGGGAGAGAACAGTGCGCGGAATGTCCCGTAAGGCAGCTCCACCCCCCTCCCCGGGTAGGCGCGAGAGCGCATCAGCCAGTTTATTGGTTTTTCCGGGGAAAAAATGGACAGTGAAAGAGAAACGAGAAAAGAAATCGGCCCAACGACGTTGCTTCGCGGACATCTTGAGGGGGGTGGAGAGGGCGGCCAAGTTCTTGTGATCCGACCAAACTTGAAAGGGGTGTTTAGCCCCCTCCAGCCAGTGGCGCCAAGTGGAGAGTGCTACTTTGATGGCCGCAGTCTCTTTATCCCCTACAGTCCAGTTGAGCTCAGCACCGGAGAATTTCTTTGATAAATAAGCACACGGAACCAGCCTATCATCTTTATTTCTCTGCAACAGGGCTGCCCCAAGCGCTTTGTCCGAGGCATCCACGTGAACCACAAACGGGAGATCTGGGTCAGGGTGCTTCAGGATAGGTTCGGTAGTAAAAGCAGATTTTAAAAGCTGAAAGGCTGTCTGACATTCTTTAGACCAGGAAAGGGGGGCCCCGGGCTTGGCAGTCAGTGGATCTTTACCCTTAGTGCGTAAGAGGTCTGTGAGTGGGAGAGTCAGTTCAGCGAATTGGGGTATAAAGTCACGATAGAAATTAGCAAAACCTAGGAAAGATTGGAGTTCCTTTCGGTTGGTAGGGGCAGGCCATTGGAGGACTGCATCAATCTTAGCAGGATCCATTTTTAGGCCCTCGGGCGAGATCCGGTAACCCAAATAGTCGATAGAGGTTTGGTGGAAACAGCATTTCGAAAGTTTGGCAAAGAGGGAGTTGTTGAGCAAACGTTTCAATACTTCCCGAACCAATGCTTCATGCTCTTCCATGGTTTGTGAATAAATTAAAACGTCATCTAAGTACACCACCACTCCCTTGTACAATAAATCATGGAGAACTTCGTTGATAAGGGCCATAAAAGCTCCGGGGGCCCCACTTAACCCGAATGGCATTATTAAGTATTCAAACTGTCCAAACTTCGTGTTAAATGCAGTCAAGTGTTCATAGCCTTCCGCAATTCTGACCCTGTAGTAAGCTTCTCTCAAGTCCAACTTAGTGAAGATGCGTCCCTTGCCCAATGCGTCTAAAAGGTCCTTGATTAATGGCAAAGGGTATTTATTGGACAGGGAGACTGCATTGAGTCCTCGGTAATCTGTGCAGAGCCGTAAAGACCCATCTTTTTTTTTTACAAACAATACAGGAGCAGCATGTGTGTGTTTGGTAGCCCGCCGTATGAACCCGCGAGCGAGGTTCTTGTCTAAGAAGGCACGAAGTTCCTTCTCCTCATTGGGACTCATGCGGTAGATTCTACCTTTGGGCAGTTGCGCCCCTGGCTGTATTACGATTTTGCAGTCAGTGTCTCTATGGGGTGGCAACTGATCGCATTCTTGCTCCTGAAATACTCTGGCTAAATCCTGGTAAGCCGGTGGAATGCCGGTAGAATCGGGAGCAATTAGAGCGTGCATCGCTGATGAAGCCAGGGGGGGGGGGGTGTGTGTCAGGAGAAGCCGAGTTTTCCCCCCAATTCATGTGTTCTCCGCAGGGAGGGTCAGTGAATTCTAAGATCCTTTCTTTCCAAATGAATTTTGGTTCATGCAACAACAACCATGGCATGCCCAGAACTATGGAGTGTTTGGCCACTGGCGCCAGAATAAAACTAATTTTCTCCCAATGGTCGGCGCAGCGGAGGAGAACCGGTTGCGTTTTGAACTGGGCCGGTCCTTCGCTCCCGAGAGGACTGCCGTCCATTTGGGTGAATGGTATGGGCTTAGCCAGGGGGACTTGGTCTAGACCTAGTTCCTCCGCCACCTGGGGCCGCATTAAACAATGGGAGCACCCAGAATCTACAAGGGCTGAGGCTATAATACGAGTATGCTTAGCGGGGTTGGCCAGAAACGCTTGGATCGTAATGGGAGCGCTGCCTTCACTCACCGCGTCTGGGGTCGAACCCATATCCATGGGGGCTGAAGAAAGGCAAACAGCTGCTTCCCCCTCCTCTGGGTCGCCTTCGGTAACTGCCTTAGACGAGCCTGTTGGGGGCGGCCCAGATTTGCGTGGTGGCTTGGCAGATGGGGTGCGCGCGGCCGGAGCGGTTGGCTTCTGTTTTTTCGGGCAGTTGGCGGCTAGATGACCCGGTCCTCCGCAGTAAAGACACAATCCCAGTCGGCGACGGCGCTCGGAGGTGGTCTCGGTAGAGGCGGCTGGGCTTGGCTTGGTGGTCGCAGCGGTGGTCGTAGTGGCGGGTTTTGGGCGTGGGCGGCCCCCGGCACGAGCGTACTCCAAACGAGACGCCACCTGGGATCCCAATTCGATCCAATCAGCAATAGTGCGGGGGATCCGAATTAAAAACACCGTTTCACGCAGCTTGCCGTCGACAGCATCCGAGAAGTATTCACATTTCATGCGCTCAGGCCACTCAGGAGGGAGTCGAGCAGCCGCCGCACGAAATTCACGGGCAAATTCTGCAAACGAGCGGTTGCCTTGCTGAATAGATTTGATGGTGCGGATAGCTTCATTTTCAGCACCCGGATCTTGGAAGCGAGCCCTTAAGGCCTGGAGGAACGTAGGCACCGTGCGAGTATCTTCATCTTGCAGGTTCAAAAGAGTCACAAACCAGTCGGCTGCCGCCCCATCCAGGACGGAGCCGATGTCCCGTATTTTTTCGCGTTCAGACCGGTATAAATCGTCATAGTCCTCCATGTGGGCATCGAGTTGCAGGATGAAGTAGGGAAGTTTGGAAGCGGTCCCATCGAAACGGGCAGGTATTGGAGGTCTGTAATATCCTCTCTCCACGGCTCTTGGCGCCCGCTGGGGCGGCGGTTGCGCAGGTTGAGGCAGCGGCGCAGGGGGGGCCGGAATCGGTGGAGGTGGAGGTACCAACGCCGGTGCCGCTGGTGTTCTGGTGGGAGCCGGTCCTTGGAAGGTGGCAGGACCCAGCAGCGTCGCCCCTCTGGCGCCGGCTGTACCAGTGACAGCGTAGACTCCAACTTGGGGCGTCCTGTTCTGCTGCTTCTTCAGTTCCCTCTCCAAGGCGGCCAGCTCTCTCTCCTTGCGAGTCAATGCATCCTGGTGCGCATGCAAAGCTGCTTTCTCTCGTTCCAGTTTGGCCAGTTCGTCTCGTTGAACAGCTGCAGTTAGTTCACTTTGCGTACGCAAGGCCTGAACGCTTTCGCGTTGACGCTGTAAGTCCAGTTTGGAGTGTTCCAGGACTTTATCATGGACTGATAGGTTCTGCACATATTGCCGTTGCAGCGCGTCTTTGGCACGGTCCAATTCGAGTTGGATTTCTTTGCGCTGCTGTTCCCGGTCTCTTTGCAGGTTTTCACGCTCTTGCTGCAGCTGCTCTCGTTCCTCTTCCCATAGCTGGCGTTCACGGGCCCATGCTTCTTGGGCATCTCGCAGTCGGCCCACTTCCTCATCCCAGCTCTCTTTCGATGGGAGAGGGAATAGATCCGGATGGGAATGCAGGCTTTCTTCGGATTCCTCTTCATCTGAACGCAGGACGTCGTGCCCACCGGTGGCTCCACGGGGCATCTCAGGTGCAGCTGCTGGTCCGGGATCTGGGGGTTCCGATCGGAAGCTGGTACGGATACCCCTCCCAATCCCCGGTATAGTCCCAGTTTCAACGGTGGTCTTCGGACGGGCCCCAGTGCTATGCCACGGTGGATTCTTGGGAGCATCACCAAAATACGAGTCCAGGAATCGTTCAATGGACTCCTGTGTTGCCGCATGAAAGGTGGTCAGGCCCGTCTCCTCCGTGACAGGTTGCATCTGAGGTTTGTAATCCATACGAAAACGGGCAGATATCCGATCCACAGGCGCTCGATCCATAGACAGCGCCCCAAACGACTCATGTAAGTCCCCATGGTCGTCTTCTCGTCCCTCGTCCCAACGGAGTAAGGGAAGACTCGTGTTGATACGAGGACGGGAAAGAGTCACCAGCGAGACCCGTTCTCCCGCCGGTTCCTCCAAATCCAGAAGGGAAAGCTCGGAGCCCTCTTTGGGGGCTACCGAACCTTCCACAGGAATATTCAACCTCTCCATGCCGAGACACCAGAGGTCCACTGCACTAGGAAGATAGATGAACGATAGATTCCTGCCACAATGTAAGGAATTCCATAGAAGCAGAAATAAAAGGCTTTTTGGGTGTAA
>NW_025950477.1:0-14348 GCF_021028975.2 Sphaerodactylus townsendi
AGCCCTGCTGGATCAGACCAGTGGTCCATCTGGTCCATCATCCTAAGTACATAAAAAGAGCCCTGCTGGATCAGATCAGCGGTCCACCCAGTCTATCATCCAAAGAACAGTGATCCACACCACCTAGTCAAGCAACCTAAGAATGTACAAAGAGCCCTGCTGGATTAGACCTGTGGGCCATCTGGTCTAGTATTCTAAGAACATAAGAAGAACCCAGATGGATCAGACCTGTGGTCCATCAAGTCTGGTATCCTATCTTACACAGTGGCAAATCAGTTCCTCTGGGGGTCCAATAACAGGCCGTAGAGACTGACACCTTCCCCTATTGTTGTCTTCTAGTGCTGGGATTCCAAAGTTTAGTGCTTCTGAATTTGGGAGTTCCCTGAAGTCACCATAGCTATCACCCACTGATAATCCTGTCCCCCACAAATCTGTCTAATCCCTTTTTAAAAGATGCTTCTACTAATGCTGGTTGAATGGCCTTCACTCATTAAAGTGAGCCTGAAGTTCAGCCTGTGGCCAGATTTTGTGAATCCCAATGTCCAGCGTGGTGTAGTGGTTAAGAGCAGGTGGATTCTAATCTAGAGAACCAGGTTTGATCCCCCACTCCTCCACCTGAGTGGTTGAGGCTTATCTGGTGAACCTGTTCCTGTTGGGTGACCTTGGGCTAGTCACGGTTCTCTCAGAACTCTCTCAGCCCCACCTACCTCTTAAGGTGTCTGTTGTGGGGAGAGGAAGGGAAAGGAGCTTGTAAGCCACCTTGAGTCTCCATACAGGAGAGAAAGGGGGAATATAAATCCAAACTACTCCTCCTCCTTCTTGAAGAAGGACTGATGCAAAAAATGAAGCTTAAATGGATCAGATGAAGGTTAATCTGGGATAGCTTTCTGTTTCCAGATGGCCTGATGTTTCTGGGCATTCATAAAAAGGTGATGTCCCATACAATAGAACTGAAAGCAGCTAAGAACGTAGGAATACAAGAAGAACCCTGTTGGATCACACCAGTGTTCCATCTAGTGCAGCATCCTGTCTCATACAACAGGGCCAAACTGTTTCAGTAGAGGTTGAACAACAGGGCATAAAGGCCAAAGTCTTTCCCTGATGCTGCCTCCTGCCATTTTTATTCAGAGGGTTTACCGTCTCTAAATATGGAAGTTCCATTACTCACCATGGCTAGCAGCTACTGGTAGACTCATCTTTCACCCAAACAGCTTGTATGGGTTTAGTCAGTTAAAAAGTGTTCAGTCACTCTGTTTGGCTCCAAGCCATTGTCAGGGCTGAGGGATTTTCAGCTTTTCTACTGCACCATTCATGTTAGTGTAACCCTCATGCTCAGAATGGGTTGACCCAGAAAGGGGTGGAGACTCAAAGCAGCAGAAGGCTGCAGAGCTCATGTAGTTTGGAGGAGACAAGGCTACCAGACTCGGACCTTGATTTCTATAAGCCCTTAACACCTTGTTAAGGGTTCTTTTTGTGTTTGTAATGGGTGAGAGTTCTCCTGAAAATTGTCATGATGTTGAATCCTGTTCATCAAGCCCTTGGAGTCTTCAGGAGCCAACCCACTTGCAAAGAAGAATTGGACTTGGCAATATCAGTAGACTGTCAATATAAGGACTTGAAAATGCAACCTGAACAGGACCTTGAAGTGTGATGTTAAATGTTGATGTTATATGTTATATGTTAAGAAAGTAAACCATTTAGTTTTTAAAATTTGTTGTTGCAAACTCATTCCAAGTTCTGCCCCACAGAACCCACAGATAGAGGTTACATTAGCAGAAATGGGGGAAGGGGCTGTTGGCAATTTCCTTTAGCTCTGTAGGAACCTATGGCCAACTGGAGGGGTTCAGTGACCCACCTTATGACTTAGACCCATGAGCTGGAGACCACAGATGCAAACAGCTCTGCTCTTTGGAAGGAGAACTGGGATTTCGCTGACAGCTAAAGATGCTAGACCCAAGAGAGGATGGTACATATCTAGGTACAGACCGCTCCTTTGGAATGTAATGAGTTAGATCTTAACAATACACAACGTGAAATAAATCACTTTGTGAACACACTTTCCCATGTTCTCCCTCTGGAGAAGCTTCTCTGGCATTGTGTCTGCTCCGACGATTCACTCGTTCCGATTTCCATCAACACCTTTCTGTTATTTTATCAAAGACAATCACTACTAACTCCATAAGTCACATTCGCATTCAGATTTAACAATAAAGGATTTTTGTAATCATTGATCTTCTGTTTCACACTCTTGGAAACATTTGGTGCGATGTGGCTGGGTTTTCTAATCACTCCGTCCTATCGACTGCGCGATTCATTATTTCTTCAGTCGCGTTCTGCCGCTAAACTCTTCCCGTTTTCTTTTTTAGCAAAGTGAAAAAGGGAAAAAATTGCTTAAATTTAAGACCCTGGAAGGAGCATTGTCCATCTTTATCGAGCTGCTGCTATGATTTCTTGAAATGAGGCCAGGATGCTGAAATCTGTTTGACATGTTCTAAATCATTACCGATTTGTTGACACACTGACTGCTGCCTTAGTGGCAACAGAAAGAATGTTTCAAAGCGGTTGTCAGAGAAGTGGAGAAGCGTCTTGAGGAGACAGGAGAGAGAGAAAGAAATGTATTCAGAATTCCAAGCCACAACATTGCTTTGATTGTTGTTAAAGCAATGCAACCGATAAATAAGCAGCCTGTAAATCTATCGTAACTGTGGACAAATGTCTGAGTCTCAGTTTTAAGTCTGGTGACATTCTCTTCTTTTATTCAATAATATTTAGGCCAGGGATCGCCCACAATCTTTTTGAGCCAGTGAGCACCTTTGGAATGTTGATGCCGTATGGTGGGCGCCGTCACAAAATGGCCGCCACAAAACGGCTGCCGCAGGAGGTGAAGCCCGTCACAAAATGGCTGCTGCAGCTTACTTTCACTTGTGCAGCTGAAGATCTTGGTGCTGAAGTGGCAACTACTGCCAAAGCAGTATTTTTAAATATCTGCAGAGCCAATTAAATGTCCAGTTTTCAATCACAAGCTTTGCAGGGCAGAAGCCCACTTTCTAAATAACATTGGGGTTTGCAGCGCCATGGTTCCCAGGGGCACTGTGTTGAGGACTTCTGGATTAGATGTATGATAGCTCTTCACAGTTCTATACCATTTGGTTAACTTCAGATCCCTTAAAATAGTCCTCAATTTTTCTACCAGCCATACATATTTCATACCAGCCATACTACCAGCCATACATATTTCAATTGGAGGTTGTGAGTGCCACTGGAGGGGAGGAAGCATGGCATAGTCCTATCACGTCAGATCTCAAGAGCCTGGCAACCAATGAGAGGGTTGGGAAGCAGGGAATGGGGAGGCAGGTGCCATGTGACATTGAACAATGTCTCCGTCACTATGCCATTTCTGAGTATGCCCCAGAAATGGCAATGGGTAGGAATTGCTGGACATTCTATAGTTTAGAAAATTCCTGGACATTTTGAGGTGGAGTTTGGGGATGGGTGGGGTTAAGGGAGAAGACAGTCCATAGGTGGTATAAAGCCATACAGTCCACCCTTTGAAGCAGCCATATTCTCCAGAGATCTTGGCACCACCTTGGAGGTGCTAACCTTTTTTTAAAATGGAGTCAGACTACCCCACAACAGACATCTTGTGAGGTAGGTGGGACTGAGAGAGTTCCGAGGAACTGTGACTAGCCCAAGGTCACCCAGCAGGAATGCAGGAGTGCGGAAACACATCTGGTTCACCAGATAAGCCTCTGCCGCTCAGGTGGAGGAGTGGGGGATCAAACCCGGTTCTCCAGATTAGAATCCACCTGAACCACTGCACTATGCTGGCTCTCTGAACAGAACAAACAAACTAACAAACATTTGACAACTATTCTTCCTGTTTGAGTCAGAATGATTTCTGCAATTATTTTTTGTAATCGTTTCACCTTTCTTTGTGTAATTGAGAGTGCCATACATGATTGGACAATATTTTTAAATGAATATGTAAATAATTGCTTCTGTTTTGTTCGAGGGGGGGAGGGTGACACCTCAGTGAAGTCAAGTCAGGCATTTCTCAAGTTTTTGACATGCCAAGCCCAAAAGGTTGTCCATCACTGGTCTAGCCTGACGTGCTAACTCCTACACCCTGCTGTCTCTCTATGCAGAGACCCCAGCAGAATTTAGCACAAGACGTGTCATTATAACCTGTTTCTTACTCAGCTCCAAAATGTTTCCTTTTAATATCCAGAGAAACCACCGAGGCAGAAAACACAGCGGGGACGAGACTTTGTTTCAAAGTAAAAGTCGGGCCAGAAGGAGAGCCGTAGAGCAGAAAAAGAGGTCTATAACCACCCACCAAAAAATATTGTCGTATTAATTTAATCTAAAATGGGCTATCGCTTGAAAAGGGGACCTTGCTATCTTGATAAGGGAAACTAATGAGTTGGCCTTTCCCGGGCTGGTCACATAATAGCCCCGGTGACAAGGACCTGTATCAAGAAATAAAGCAGAAGATAAATGAGATTTTTCTAATATCCATTTCACCCATTGTTCACAAGTGTCATGCGATACAGCTTCTATTTATCATCAGAAAGCAAAGGGGAAAAGGTGTGAGTGTGAGTTTAAAGCCCGAAATACAACATTGTGTTATTAACAGAATACATAGTCTAAGGCGGCCAAGCTGAAACTACCAGTGTGATTTGGGTAGACTTTTTCCATGAGGATCATTACAGAGAGATTAGATCTGCCAGTGTGGATCAATAAAATTTAAAATAAGAGTCCAAATAGGGTGGCTAACTCCAGACAGGAGAATTCCTGGAGATTTAGAGGTGGAGCCTGGGGAGGGAGGGTCTTAGGGAGGGGAGTGACCTCAATGGGGCACAATGACATAGAGCCCACCCTCTGAAACAGACATTTTCTCTGAGGGAAATAATTTCTGTCATCTGGAGATCAGTTGAAATTCCGGAAGACTTCTAGGACTCACCTGGAAGTTGCCAACCATAGTTCTGATGCATTTTGAAGACCAACAAAATTTAGCTATGCCACTAGACTGTTGTATAACTAACACTAATCCCTTTGGGGGAGGGAGATATATAAATGAATGAATGAATGAATGAATGAATGAATGAATGAATATGGGACCATTGGACAGTTGTTTGCAGCACTTGGGAAGAAGAAGAAGAAGAAAAAGAAGAAGTAGTAGTAGTAGTAGTAGTAGTAGTAGTAGTAGTAGTAAGATTTGGGTTTTTCTATCCCAATTTTCTCTATCTTGAAGGAGTCTCAAGGCAGTTTTTACAAACTCCTTCCCTTCACCCTACAGGAAGTTGAAAAGTGAATTCTGAACCATGCCGAATTTTTTCACCATGATTTGGGCCTGCCACCATTTTTAAAAAGAAAGAATCCTCTCTCTCTCTCTCTCCCCCATCCCCCCTCACCTGACCATTAGTTGGCAGAGCTCCTCTACTAGGTTCCACATGGGACTCAGGGGCTGTGGTGAACTCAGAGATGCAAGCCCAGCTTGGCTGAGGCTCTGGGTTCCATGTAGATCTCTGAGACGAGCACCCCCATCACTGGATTCCCGGTAAGAGAGAGATGGGGAGGCTGACGGAGGCGCCTTTCGCATGGGCCAATAAACGTGGGCTAACAACGGTATAACACCCATTTGGGGGGGAACTTCACATGGACCGCACTCCTAATGAGCGTCCACCCCATGTTTCCCCCCAACACTTTTCAAGAATCGCACAATCTGTGATTCTTTTTAAATAGCCCTGGTTACAGCTGCTTCTGAGCAAATGGTCAAGCAAGAGGCGTTCCATTTGTTCTCCCCCCAAACCTGGCATCTGCATGGGATCTACCATGTGTCAGCATGGCTATGGGTGGGGTCCAGCCATGCATGCCTCCATAGCTACACATCAGTGGGAGGTAGGGTTTTTTTTTAAAGTGCCTCCATGCAAAGATGCAACAGCAGCCCACGTTGCTTCCATGGGCTCCATTTGCTGCCTGCATGGAGGCATGGGAATGCACCGATGGGACGGTGGGTTGCTTTATCCCAACTGTGACATCATTGTACTTTTGCTGTGCAGAAGGGACCATGGGGGTGGGGTGGTGGTGTTAGAACTGGATTTGGGTCTAATAGACCTGGGTTTGTTTGGTTTTTTTGAGAATCCTGAATATTCTAGATATGGGGGTCGGGAAAATGGCAGATTAAACAGATTCAAATCTGAATTTCACCAGTTTCTTTCTTTCTTTCTTTCTTTCTTTCTTTCTTTCTTTCTTTCTTTCTTTCTTTCTTTCTTTCTTTCTTTCTTTCTTTCTTTCTTTTTGATTTGCCTGCGGCACATTTTGAAGAGAAGAATTTATGCGAGAAGTAAAAAAAGGGAGGGAGAGGATAACCTATAGCAGTGGTGGTGAACCTTTGGCACTCCAGATGTTATGGACTACAATTCCCATCAGCCTCTACCAGCATGGCCAATTGGCCTTGCTGGCAGGGGCTGATGGGAATTTTGGTCCATAACATCTGGAGTGCCAAAGGTTCGCCACCACGGACCTATAGTGTTGACCGAATCATAGATGTAAAAACCTGGAAAGGGTCTAAAGACCATCCAGTCCAGCCCTCTGCACCATGAAGGGTGACCCACAGCCTCCCTGACAAATAATTGTCCAACCTCTCTGTAAACCCCTCCAAGGAGGGAGAAACCATGACACCACCAGGCAATCAATCCCAACACTGAACTGCCTTCATTGTTAAAAAGTTTTTCCTAATATTCAGCTGATATCCCCCCATCCGTAATTTAAAGCCATTATCATTCATCTTATCTTTCTCTACCAACAGAAGCAGCTCCCTACCCTCCTCCAAATGACAGCCCTTCAAATACTTAAGAAGTATTTTTAAATGATCCTTTTTATACCATCACCCTCCTCTTCTCTGAGCGGAACATTCCCAATTCCTGCAGCATTTCTATGTAAGGCGTACTCTCCAAACCCCTAATCATCCTTGTCACTCTCCTCTGCACCTGCTCTGAAGTTTTGATGCTCTTCCTATAAAAAGGAACTCTGAAACTTTTTGTTGCCTAAAATGAAAAGTTGAAATAAAACACCAACGAGAATTTCAGGTCCATTACCGCATCTTTGGGACCCTGTTGGGTATTACTTTCACATCTTCTATGCCAAGGGTAGGGAACCTGCGGCTCGAGAGCCGCATGCGGCTCTTCTGCTCTTGCACTGTGGCTCCATGAGTCGAGCCGCCGGCCCCATCCTTGCCCGCCCTGCAGGCAGCAGTGCGGGCGCATCCATGTGCTTCTCAGAATGAGCGGAGTAAAAGGTAAAAAAACCCCTATATATATATAGTGTTATCTTTATTTTAAATGTCAAAAATTATTTGCGGCTCCAAGTGTTTTCTTTTCCCATGGAAAACGGGTCCAAATGGCTCTTTGAGTGTTAAAGGTTCCCTACCCCTGTTCTATGCAAAGGTAATATTGGGAGTCCCAAACCATAGGCGGGTCACCACACTGTGTCGGCTTCCCAGGTGAGCTCCATTTCAGGCATGGAGAAGTCGATCTCATGATGCAAACATAATAGCCTTGATCCTAGAAACCAAAAGGTCGAGCGAAAGAGATTTCTTTCTACCAAAAAAGGAAATCCACATTTCATTCCAGAGTACCAGATAAATGGGGGGCTGGAGCAAATAGACTCCTGGATATTGTACTCTTGATTTGGACTTTATAAATGTCTGGTAACGCTCTAGAGCCTATTTTAAATGCCAAATAAAGGTGGTGTGGTGTGGTGTGTGTGACTCCTGGATGCAAAGCTCTTCTTTCTGTTGGAGGAAAGTGTCCTTCTTAGTTGGATGGACCAATAGCGTCCAACCCATGTGAAAAGGGAGGCCACCCTGGCCCATTTGAAGTGTGGGGGGGGGGGGGCTTTAATATTTGACTCCAACACTGATCCATCCACTTAAGTGAGCTTAAAAAATCTCACCTGGATATCTCCGATCTGGACCTGACAAGCACGCTTGCCATTCAGCATTCTGCTTTATAACTGTGCAAAACCATAACTTATTTCACCAATATGTCAACTGCTCTTTGAGGTACGCTGCCTTCAGATCTCCGTGTGGGCTTTTCGACAGCTAAGCCAAGCCAGATATCCATGCCTCTGCATATATTACAGGGCGAGCCGTACAGCAGTTAAATGGCAATAAATTACGATAACATTGCCAGTGAATGAGACAAGCATACGTTTAGTTATAGCTGGAAGTGGTTTTTTTTTTTCTGACAGATACTTCAATATATTTTAGTCGGCTTCCTGGTTTAGGATAGACCTATGTGTGAAGAACAGGGCGGCCTGAAAATGGCAGCTGTCCTCTCCCCTTTCTCTGTAACCTTTGGACACATGCAATGTCATGGTTTTGACCATTTCCCCAGTTCCTCATCAGAATGGACATACTTCCTTCTAAGGAGACATTGACAGTTGATTGGAAGAAGACTAATAGAGCCAGTGTGGTGTTGTGGTTAAGATCAGGAGGACTCTAATCTGGAGAACCAGGGTTGATTCCCCACTCCTCTACATGAGCAGCAGTGGCGTAGTGGCTAAGAGCAGTGGCTAAGAGCAGGTGCACTCTGATCTGGAGGAACTGGGTTTGATTCCCAGCTCTGCCACTTGAGTTGTGGAGGCTTATCTGGGGAATTCACATTAGCCTGTGCAATCCCACACTGGGTGACCTTGGGCTAGTCACAGCTTTTCAGAGCTCTCTCAGCCCCACCCACCTCACAAGGTGTTTGTTGTGAGGGGGGAAGGGCAAGGAGAGTGTAAGCCCCTTTGAGTCTCCTGCAGGAGAGAAAGGGGGGATATAAATCCAAACTCCTCCTCCTCCTCCTTCTCCTCCTCCTCCTCCTTCTTCTGACCGTGTTCTAGTTGCATTTTCTCCTGGCTGAAGATGCCAGCCAAAGATGGAGAAATGTCAGGAGAAAACACTTCTTCCCACAGCGTGTCATTGGTGTTTGGAATATGCTGCCATAGTCGATCTATGGCCACCAATCTTGATCCTCCTTGATCTCAGATTGCAAATGCCTTAGCAGACCAGGTGCTCAGGAGCAGCAGCAGCAGAAGGCCATTGCTTTCACATCCTACACGTGAGCTCCCAAAGGCACCTGGTGGGCCACTGCGAGTAGCAGAGTGCTGTACTAGATGGACTCTGGTCTGATCCAGCTGGCTTGTTCTTATGTTCTTATCTTCTTAAATGCTGCTAGAACATGGCCATACAGCCCAGAAACCACACAACCCCCCCAGTGATTTTGGCCGTGAAACCCTTCGACAATACTTAGATGGTAGTCTTTTTTAAAAAAAACAGCAACAGATTTTTGCAGGTTGAGATCTTAGGACTCTGTCTAAGATTTTCACTTTATTTGTTGGAGGTTTTATATGACAATACATGCATACTGGGAACAGGGCACAAACAATGGAGAGTCATCATATTGGGGGGGGGGGGAGATACAACCCTGTAAGGTCTTAGTCACTCCAGAGAGACATGCCTGATACATTTCTCATACATCTCTGCTTTCAGTTTGTGCAGGATGTATGCTAGTTAATGAAGATCTTTTTCCTGTAAAAATCTGAGACTGACAATAGAAACCTGTTTGCTGTAAATAGAAACCTGTTTGCTATAAAGAGACCACGAACACCTGGCTGAGGTAGAGGGCTGTCTAGGAATGGGAGATGGGAGTAGAGTTATGCATACACATGCACAGAAACCCATGGAGAGGCGAATGAGGAGACAAAAAATGGCAGACTGGTGGCAGTGGCAATTCACATGCGCATGAGACACCCCAGTAGGGAAGCCAGGGCTGGGCTGGCAACAAGCGGGAGATTGGAGGGCTGGGAGCATGAAGTAATGTCATGCCACTCTAGGAATCTCCAGAAACTCTGTGGTATAGCCAAAGAGTTCCCTGAGATTTCTAGGGCAGGCTGACATTACTTCTAGGTTTTCCTTGGAGGAGATGTCATGACATAGGCCTGGCAGCCATTTTTATTTCATTTGTCTTTCCCTGCTGCTCAGAGTAGTGATGGGAAATGGGAGCTGGGGATCCCTTGTGCCCACTGGGAAACGGGCATCCCTACACTCCAGCCTTTCATCCGGTCTCAGTCAGGAAGGCAAGAAGAGGGGAACCAAGAGTTTGAGGACTGTGAACATGGATTGCCCTTACTGAAAAACAAGCTAACAAAACCACTCCTCAGAAGCCCCTAAAGAAAACCATCAGAGGCCATTACAAACCACAGAGGCCCACTTAAAAGCCCACACAAAGTGAAAAAGCAAGGCCCAACATTTTAAGATACAATAAAATAAACAACAGAAGCCTGCGGTGCATGCATCTGATTTTTTTTCTGGCACACATTCCAAGCGACTTTTGAAGTAGAGACTGATCCCCCCCCCATCGCCACCACTGCTCTATCACCTTTATGATATAGGGATGCCAGCCTTAAAAAGGACCCGGGGATCCCCCAGATGTACAGCTCACCTCCAGCCTACTGAGATTGATTCCCCTGGAGAAAATGGCTGCTTTGGAGGGTGGGCTTCATGGCATTGTAACCCAGTGAGGTCCTTGTCCTCCCCAGGCTCCACCCCCAAGTTTCCAGGAGTTTCTAAACCTGGTTCTGGCAACTGTACCCCCATCTCCAACCAGTGGATCGTCAATGGGCTTAAGTTGTGTGCAAAGCCATCCTCATTGTAAATCAGGTGTTTTCAAGGTAGAGGCAGTGGTGGGATCCAAAAATTTTAGTAACAGGTTCCCATGGTGGTGGGATTCAAACAGTGGTGTAGTGCCAATGGGGCTGGGCGGGGCACGACGGGGGCGTGGCCGGGCATTCCGGGAGCAGGGCATTAATAATTTCTCTGTTACTGTAAAAAACTCTTACTGTAAAAAAAGTTCCTAATTTCCAGCTGGTATCTTTCTCTCCATAATTTAAACTTATTATAGCAAGTCCTATCGTCTACTGCCAACAGAAACAACTACTTCTCCTCTAATTGACTGCCTGTCAAATGCTTAATACTTTCAAATACTTAATTTTGTTTCTAGAAATCAAAAGAAGGATACTTTCCTTAAACAAGGAACTTTACCATATTTTGAAAACATGTTTTTAAAACAGCCCAACAGGGAGAATGATCCCGTTTTCTACCTTTGCTAACCAGCCACATAGGAAACAACAGGACTTTATGATTTTTGGACGTAATGGAATTTCTAACGGAAAAGCAGACCCAATTAGTAACCCCCTCTTGTCACACACAAATAATTAGTAACCCACTCTCGGGAACTGGTGAGAACCTGCTGGATCCCACCTCTGAGTAGAGGCCTCGTCTCGTGGTCTGTTCTGGCCTGTTGATGGTCAGGAGACTCTTGAGGGTGTAGTGTGGTGTTAGAGTCTTGGACAAGTGGTGGAAAGTACCATCAAGTCTTAGCCAACTTATGATTACCCTGTAGGGTTTTCCAGGCAAGAGACAAACAGAGGTGGTTGGTAGGGTTGGAGATTCGGATGGTCTGAATCTGAATTTTGGCCGAATCTGCATTGATTCGGACGAATTCAGACAAGCAGGGTCCAAATCTGAGCTGTCCGGATCCCATCTGATCCGAATCCATGGGATTCGGATCACCAGCCAAATTGCGTTTTTATTTTTTTGGTGTTTTTTCACGTTTTGGCTTGCAGGGGGCGCATTTTTAAACATATCGGTACCAAAATTTCAGGGTATCATCAGGAGACTGTCTTGATGATATCCCCCAAGTTTGGTACAGTTTGGTTCAGGGGGACCAAAGTTATGGACCCCCAAAGGGGGTGCCCATCCCCATTATTTTCAATGGGAACTAAGGAGATGGGGGCTACCCTTTTGAGAGTCCATAACTTTGGCCTCCCTGAACCAAACTGCACCAAACCTGGGGGGTATCATCAGGACAGTCTCCTGATAATACCCTGAAAGTTTGGTTTAAAAATGCGCCCCTGCAGGCACCCCCAGAAATTTGCCCAAGATTCTTTGTTCTGCACTGACTTAGCTGCATTGCTGTCAATGGGGAATTTCTGATAGAGGGCTGTGGAGTGCACATTTCTCATGGTAGACCCACAAATCTTTCAGGGTATCTTCAGGAGAGTCTCTGGATGACACCATCCAGGTTTGGGGAACTTTGCTTCAGGGGGCAGTGGGAGATGGGCCCTACCCTTTTGGGGTCCAATAGAATTCAGGCCCCCCCTGAACCAAACTGCACCAAACATGGGGTGCATGATCAGAACAGTGTCTTGAAGGCACCCTGAAAGTTTGGTGATGATACCTTTAAAATGCACCCCCTGCAGGCACCCCAGGAATTCCCCCATTGAAAGCAATTGAAAAAATTCAATGCAAACCTCAGAATCTTGGGCAAAAATCCTGGGGTGTCTGCAGGGGGCACATTTTTGAAGGTATAGGCATGAAAATTGCAGGGTGTCTTTGTAATACTGTTATGATCATGCACCCCAATTTCGGTGCAGTTTGGTTCAGGGGGGCCCATGTTATGGACCCTCAAAAATAGCCCCTATATTCCATTGGCTCCCATTTAAAACAATGGAATATAGGGGCTATCTTTGAGGGTGCATAACTTGGGCCCCCCTGAACCAAACTGCACCAAACTTGGGGTGCATGATCAGAACAGTATTCCGAAGATACCCTGCAATTTTCTTGTCAATACCTTAAAATGCGCTCCCTGCAGGCCAAAACAGGGAAAAACAGCCAAAAATAAAAACGAACCCAAGAATCTCGGAAATTCGGGTGTATCCGAGCCTGGCAGGCTCAGATATGGGGGGGGGGGGGATCTGACCCCATACATCCGAATTGGACCCGAATCCGAACCGGGGCCGAATTTTTTTCCATTTACCAACCCTAGTGGTTGGCTATTGTCTGCCTCTGCGTGGCAACCCTGGTGGTATCCCATCCAAATACTAACTGAGGATAATGCTGCTTCCATGATCTCAAAAGATCAACTAGCAGAGGTTATCCAGGTCAGAGCCACCCTTGGTAAGTATCCAGTAAACTTCAGGACTTCAGGGGTGATGGACATACTTTGTTATCATCTGGCTGAAAACACTGGCTTATTTATGTGTTCTTCAGCATTGTGCACCAATTGTCATATGAATATATAATGTTAGTAACTAAGGATTGGATTCCACAGGTCACCAGCAGAGCTTTGCTGATGAAATGTAACTTTCCTGATGCTCCCATCCTGTTATAACCTACTATGCCCCCTACTGTGCTATTCCTGGAATTCAAGGAACATTAAGAACAGAGGTGTGTGTGTGTGGGGGGGCAAAATGGCACCTGGGGCAAAATGGCACTCGGGCCCCACCCCCCGCCACAGCCCCCTCAGAGCCCTGCCCCCGCTCTCCTCCCACTTTAGTTTAGCTGGCTGCTTTTTATAGCTGGCTGAACTCCAGGCTGCAAAGAGCAGCCAGCTGAACTATTTGCAGCCGGCTGAACTCCAGGCTGCTCTGGGTTGCCCCCCTACCATGGGGCCCTGTCCCCCACACCTTAGAACTCCAGGCTGCAAAGAGTAGCCAGTCGAACTCCAGGCTGTGCTGGGCTTCTGCCGGGCCTGGCGGGGGAAGGCAGAGGGTGTGGGGTTGGTGATTTTCTGCCCCCCCACGTGACCCCAATGGCATGCACCCAGGGTGTGGTGCCCCCTCCCCATGGCAGCTATGGCACTGATTAAGAGCACTGTGGATGTCTAGGATGGGTAGGCTGCACCAGCCAAATTCACCCCCAAATTCACCCCCACCCCCACTCCTCTGTTGGAAATTCACCCCCACTCCTCTGTTGGAAACTGTTATGTCCCTGGACTCTGTATTCAGATGATTTCTTTGTTATGAAACAGCATCAGGGAAAAGCATTTAGACTCCTATTGCCAGAACTAAAGTTTAAGAGCCAAAACACCTTCAAATATACTCCACGTCATGTCCCTCTGCATCACACAACACCACTCCTGAACACTAGTCCCCAAAGGGAGCAGGGCCACCAAGTCCCACGGACCAGAGACAGTGCAACGTTAACTTAGGTCGAAGGAACCCACACTCCCCAGTGCTGTGAAGGCCAACAGCAGGCAGTGAGCTCCCAAAGGCACCTGGTGGGCCACTGCGAGTAGCAGAGTGCTGGACTAGATGGACTCTGGTCTGATCCAGCAGGCTAGTTCTTATGTTCAGTGTATAATAATCAGATTAGGGTGCTGTGTGGTTTCCGGGCTGTATGGCCGTGTTCTAGCAGCATTCTCTCCTGACGTTTCACCTGCATCTGTGGCTGGCATCTTCAGAGGATCTGATAGTAGGAATGGAAAGCAAGTGGAGTATATATACTGTGAGGTCAAAAG
>NW_025950478.1:0-14342 GCF_021028975.2 Sphaerodactylus townsendi
CAGGTGCTGATCCCGGTTTTTTGCCACCTCCTTCTCCACCTCTTCCATCTGGGCCAGCAGAAGTTTCTCTTGTTCCTCCAGAAAAGTGTGCAGTTCCCTGAACTTGGTGACCATCTCTTGTTTCTGTTTTGTGGTTTGTTTCTGATATGGAAACAGAAGGAAATCGGGTCAACATCATGAACACAGGTGGCCTTTGCAGTGACAGGTCAAACTGAAGAGATTCTATTAACTTCAATCATATCCCCCCTCAGACGTCTCCTCCCCAAACTAAAGAGTCCCAAATGCTGCAGCCTCTCCTCATAAGGAAGGTGCTCCAGTCCCTCAATCATCTTAGTTGCCCTTCTCTGCACTTTTTCTATCTCTTTGATATCCTTTTTGAGATGTGGCGACCAGAACTGAACACAGTACTCCAAGTGCGGTTGCACCACTGCTTTATATAAGGGCATGACAATCTTTGCAGTTTTATTCTCAATTCCTTTCCTAATTAACCCCAGCATAGTTTGCTTTTTCACAGCTGCCATGTATTGAGTTGACATTCCCATGGAACTATCAACTAAGACGCCCAAATCCCTTTCCTGGTCTGTGACTGATAGCACTGACCCCTGTAGCGTGTATGTGAAGTTTGGATTTTTTGCCCCTATGTGCATCACTTCACATTTTGCTACATTGAACTGCATTTGCCATTTCTTAGTCCACTCACCTAATTTATCAAGGTCTATTTGGAGCTCTTTGCAATCCTTTGCGTTTCTCACCACCCTACCTAATTTGGTATCATCCGCAAACTTGGCCACCACGCTCAACTCTGTTCTGAATGGCAATTTCAGGTCTCCCTTTGGTGGGCCGGTCTGCTTCCAAACAGGGGGGAGGGGGAGGAGCTGCCTCATGGGGTCACTTTTTTGCTGCTTGCACACAATCTCCCAATACTAGTTCTGGAAGCTGCTCCCCTCCCAACCACAATGAAACTTACCAGCAGGTCTTGGCTTTCCTTCTCTACCTCTGCTTTAGACGCCAGAATTTTTTCTCTCTCCTCCTTCAGCTTCTCCAGACAATCACAGAATCGATCCTAGGGGAGGAGAGACTCGAAACTGAGATTGATTACTCTAAATATTCCCAGGAAGTGACCATTTTTTAAAAAAATGGCAGGCAGGAAATGTAAATGGCACTGGACTGGGGATGATGGAAGAAATGAATACCTTCCATTCCACACTTTCCCAAATTTTCTTTGGGTATGTTCTTCCAAGAATGGGCACACCAAAGCATTGTGGAAGCAACCACAGCTGTAGGGTGGGAAAGGCTTCCTTATAGTGCCATGATGCAATGGAAAGTTGTGGTTCAGTGGGGAAGCACCCCCTCGGCATGCAGGAAACCCCAGGTTCACTATATTGTTGAAAGCTTCACAGCCAGAATTAACTGGGCGTTTTTGGTTTTCCAGGAATGTGGCCGTCATCTGGTACTTTTTGCTGCTAATTTTTCCCCACATCTATAGCCGTCAACTTCAGAGGCATGTCACATTAGGATCAAAAACTACCAGACCGTGACCACACAGCCCAGTAAACCCACAACACCCAGGTATACTCTCTGACGTCTCCAGCTGAAATGAACAGGCAGCAGCTGACACCAAAGACCTGAGCCCAGGGACATTCGCTGCCCGTCAGAGCGGACCTGGACAGACTGTCTGATTCAGAATAAGGCAGCTCCATGCATAACTCTCCTGCCCCAGAAAGCTCCTGTTCGGATTTAAACTACTGATCTTATAGATGCTACATTCAAGTGGGGGGCACAGAAAGGTACTAAAGATGGAGGCTTTCTCCCCCAGGCCAAGAGCGACTGAAGGACAGCAGCTGACGTTGAGAAAGCAGTTTGTGTGTGTGGGGGGGGGGGGTGTGAGGCAGGTAAAACTAGGAGTCAGACAGCTGTCCCCTTGTAGCTCTGCCATGCAATAGCCTGGCCAGAAGTCAACAGGGCCAGACTGAAAGGTCGATTCCGCACTTGGGTTATCGACCTAAGTTCGAGCTGTGTTCGACCTAAGTGCTCCGCACAACCACTGGGATCGACGTGGTTTTGTACCAGCTTCGCCCCGTGTAAGGGTCAAATTTCCGACTCCAGTTGGGAACTACTACTTTTTCAGGGAACCACGCTCGAACTCAGCTCAATTCCAGTAAAGTGCAGAATCTCTGGTGCCGGGAGTCCCCCATTCAGCCAATCACAGCTGAGTGTTTCGGGCATGTGTACAGCTGGCCAATCAAAAAACGCCACCTTCGTCCCTCCATTCCTGTGGCAGTTTTTTTATAACGTGTGTGGGGATAGACAGAACATGGCCGTAGAACAGTAGCCAATCGGAACGGAGCAGCGAAGAGGCACAGGATGATTCCGCCCTCCGACCTGGGATCAAGCTGGTTGCAGTGGGGAACAACAATGGCTTCGACCTGGGTCAATACCCTTCTCAGGGAACTGGGTCGAACCTATTTTACTCGTGTGCGGAATCACCCAAAATGAGCCAATCTCCCCACTTTATCATACTCCCCCACTTTAGCCTCGGCAGGGGGCAGGAAGCAATACCTCAGGGAGCCACCCAACCAGAAAGGAGGCAACAAAGAGAAGTTTCCATTCTCCAATTTGGGCCCAGAGGCTGAGGCAGAACCTGCAGGATGTTTCCTCACAAAGCGAAGGATCCACGGCTCTTCCCCTGTGCATTTCCTACCTTGCACTCTTGGGAGGCCTCGTCAAGAGGAAGGGTCTCGTGATCTCTGTGCTCCTTGGATCGGTCACAGACCACACAGATGAGGGCTTCGTCATCCTTGCAAAACAGCTTTAGCGGTTCCTGGTGCTTCTGGCAAAACCTCTCTTTTCCACCGGCCACCGTTGCCTGAGGCCCAAAACAAGGAAACAGGATGCATTTCGTTTCCCCACCCCACCAAATCTTGCCAGTCGCGCAGTGCTCAGTTCCTGAGGATGACATGAGCCGCAGTGGCGTAGGAGGTTAAGAGCTCGTGTATCTAATCTGGAGGAACCAGGTTTGATTCCCAGCTCTGCCGCCTGAGCTGTGGAGGCTTATCTGGGGAATTCAGATTAGCCTGTAAGGGAATTCAGATTAGCCTGTACACTCCCACACATGCCAGCTGGGTGACCTTGGGCTAGTCACTGCTTCTCGGAGCTCTCTCAGCCCCACCCACCTCACAGGGTGTTTGTTGTGAGGGGGGAAGAGTTCCCTCACAAAGAGACCAAGGAGAAGGGAAGGAGCATTTCCCCTGTGCATTTCCTACCTTGTACTCTTGGGAGGTCTCGTCAAGAGGAAGAGTCTCGTGATCTCTGTGCTCCTTGGATCGGTCACAGACCACACAGATGAGGGCTTCGTCATCCTTGCAAAACAGCTTTAGCGGTTCCTGGTGCTTCTGGCAAAACCTCTCTTTTCTACCGGCCCCCGTTGCCTGAGGCCCAAAACAAGGAAACAGGATGCATTTCGTTTCCCCACCCCACTCCCAGAACTGTATCTCTCCTTGTAGTGACTGGATATAATTAGTGTCTTGTTCAATATAGAAAAAAAACCCATAAACATTTAGATAAAAACTGGTTGTAATCAAATGGGGTTTGTCCTTCAGCTGAATTTGGGAGGCGGAGGTTGCAGAGAGCTGCAGGGAGGGGGAGTAACTGGAGGAAAAGAGAGTTCTGGGGGAAAAGAGGGACAGAGAAGCCATTTGAGTCCCACAGAAAGCCTGGTGCTGAGAACAGGTTTTGCACCCAGACTGAGAGGAAACACAAATCTTGCCAGTCGCGCAGTGCTCAGTTCCTGAGGATGACACGCTTGTATCTCGCCTTCTGCTCCCCCCTCCATATTCACGGTGACCTTGGCGCAGTATGGGAAGCCCCACTTCAGCAGAGGCCCATATAGGGGGGCTGCTCAGGGGCCCCCTTGGGCAGTGAAACCTCTTGGGCTGGCCACACAGCTCAGCCTCAGTGTGAGAGGGCCAAGGGGACAGTCATATTAAATAACAAAAAGGCCACCACTAAGAGGAAGGAAATGGGATTATCCTGCAGAGGTTTGTCAGGAGGCCTGTTATTTAGGAGTTTTGCCGTTGCTGCTTTCAAGATGCACAGGAGGGGGGGTGGAAGGGGTTAACTGCATTTCTAACTGTCTTTTCACTGTTTCGGTAGAGTGTTATGTAGCACCAGGTGGTGCCCAAGGTCACTGCTTGCCCATCTTCTGTTATCTAACTGACTTTTACTTTTAGGCGCGTTTTTCCCAGGATGGGAGTGGGGGTGGGGATGTTGGTTGAATTAAGTGTTGGGATTTGCGCAGGTCAGTCAGTTCTGGCTTTAGCCAGGGAAGATTCCACGTCATTAAAGCTTCTGTTCTACAACAAGAGTGTATGTGTGTTTGGCCAAAGGGGGCCTCCCAGTGAAAGGCTGGGCACTAACACTTATAGGGCCATCAGCAAAGGGTGGGTGAGATGGTGGGATGGGGGGAGGAAGGGAGGTAGCTGGCTCCCACTGGCGTAATGCCCATTGGGCAAGGTGGGCAGCTGCCCAGGGCATCACCTTGTGGGGGGCATCAAAATGCTGGGTTCGTTTTTGGGTATTTTAGTGGTTTTCCATGTTTGGCCTGCAGGGGGTGCAGTTTTTAGGCTAGCGCAGGGGTAGGGAACCTGTGGCTCTCCAGATGTTCAGGAACTACAATTCCCAACAGCCTCTGTCAGCATGGCCAATTGGCCATGCTGGTAGGGGCTGATGGGAACTGTAGTTCCTGAACATCTGGAGAGCCGCAGGTTCCCTACCCCTGGGCTAGCGGCACCAAAATTTCAGAGTATCATCAGGAGACTGTTCTTATGCTACCCCCCAAGTTTGGTGTGGTTTGGTTCAGGAAGTCCAAAGTTATGGACTCCCAAAGGGGGTGCCCCTATCCCCCATTGTTTCCAATGGGAGCAAATAGGAGATGGGGCTACAGTTTTGAGGGTCCATAACTTTGGCCCCCCTGAACCAAACTGCACCAAACTTGGGGGGTATCATTAGGGCAGTCTTCTGATGAGACCCTGAAAGTTTTGAGACTGTGCCTTCAGAAATGTGCCCCCCACAGCCTGCAACCCCCATTGACAGCAATGCACAAAATTCAATGCAGAACAAAGATTCTTGGGCAAATTTCTAGGATGTTCCTGCAGGGGGTGCATTTTTGTATGTATCGGCACCAAAATTTCAGGGTATCATCTGGAGATGATGGCACCCCCCAAGTTTGGTGCAGTTTGGCTCAGGGGGGCCAAAGTTATGGACCCTCAAAACTGTAGCCCCATCTCCTATTTGCTCCCATTGGAAACAATGGGGGATGGGGCACCCCCTTTGGGAGTCCATAGCTTTGGACTCCTTGAATCAAACCTCACCAACCTTGGGGAGCAGCATAAGGACAGTCTCCTGATGATATGCTGAAATCTTGGTGCTGATATGTCTAAAAATGCACCCCCTGCAGGCACCAATGTCCTGGTACAAAAAGAAATTTGGTCGTGGTGGAGTGGCCGCCCATGGGGGGGGGGGGGGGCATCCAACTCAGGTTTTGCCCAGGGCTACAGTTTGCCCAGGGCTGCCTCGTTACGCCCCTGCTGGCTCCCTTCCATCACAAAGAGAACTCCCTCTTCCTTTTTGGATCTATTGCTAGCCACAGTTGTGAGGGTCAATTTGTGGTTGTGGGGGCGATAGCAGAGTATATATTTTATATTATATTAATAGAGACAAGTGAGCAAGTACCAACAACCGCAAGCTGGAGCTTTCCAACCAAGGGAAATTTAAAGCCACGCACAAGGATGCAACAAAGTCCCCCTCCACCGATTTCTCACTTACTCGATTTTCCTGGAAAGCCTCCTCCAGAGGAATCACCTCGTGATCTTTGTGCTCCTTCGATATCCGGCAGACCAGGCAGACGGGGGCTTCGTCCTCCTGGCAGAAAAACCTCAGGGGCTCCTGGTGCAGATCGCAGACCCCCCTCTTTCGCTTCTTGCTGCTTCCCTCTGAAGGGCGGAGTTTCTGGATTAGTTCCACGAAGTTGGCCAGCTGGTGGTTGGGCCGGAGGGTCCCCTCCTGCGCGGGTCCTCTGCAAAGAGGGCACGAAGCCTCTGCCCCCTCCAAGGCCCCCCAGCTGTGGGTCAGGCAGGCCCGGCAGAAAGTGTGGCCGCAGCCAGCAATGGTCACCGGGTCCCTGAAGAAGTCCAGGCAGACGGAGCAAGAGGCTTCCTCGCACAGCTCCTCCAGGGGACCCGTCGCCGCCGCCATGGCTCCCCTTTGCGAGAGAGGAGTTGCTTTCGCTTTCCAAATCAGCCCCGGGGCGTTTCCCTTCCTCCGGCTGCTGCTGCAGGACGACCCGGAAATAAGAAGCTGCGGGGTGGGGAGGGGGGAGCCTGGGGGAAGAGAGTTGCTTTGAGCGACATTTTACCCAGGTCCATTTGGAGGCGCTTCAGGAGGCAGGAGGATGTTTCCCTTCGCATCCCAAGAAGTCAGGAAAAGTTAGAAGGAAGTGCAGAGATGCAGCAGCGGAGCGGATTTATCGAGGGGAGGAGGAACTCCCAGCATCTGCCCCTTCCCAAAACAACAGCCAGGGTCAGCTGATCTCCCCCACCCTTCTTGCTGGGGCAGAAACTCTCCAATTCCCCCTGTGAAGCTCGCTGACCCACACAACGTTGGAGTAGCTCAACGGTCTAAAACAATCCCCCCTCTCTGCCTTGGTCTCCGTGGCACTCCGTTCCCGCGACACCAACACACGCGTGTTCCCTGCAAACAGGATCCGGAGGCAGACTCCAAATCCTCAAGGGAGGCGCAGCATGAACTGCCCCTTTCCGAAAGGTCCCCCATGTCCAAGAAAGCAGACAGGAAAGCAGCACAGCAAAGAAAGGGCTGAGAAGATTCCCTTGCTCCTTGAGCTGCTAGTTTTCTGCTGGGGGAGAGAAAGAAAGACTGCGTGGTATAGCCAGTGTCTTCGTTGCAGCCATATAATCCCAGGAAGGTGCCAAAGTTGGAGGAGGAGCTATGCAAACTAGACCACTGGACTGGAGGCACAGTCGGGGCCCAATCTCTAGGAACAGGCCATGGTTCCAGTCCCGTCTCTGAGGAGGACATCTCAGGAGGACTCTGAATGCACTGAAGGTGTCTTGGGTGGAACTAAGATTGCCTCTGAATGCAGGGACTCTGTTGCCGCTGTTGGCAGGAGAAGAGTCTCCGCTTTCTCAGAGTCCTTGGGTCTTTCCCATGTTTAGACTTTTCTTTGCTGGAGGGTCCTTGGGAGGATCTGGTGACATGAACCTCCGTTTTTGGAACCACTGGAACCAGCACCAAAGGAGGCAGTTCTGATCTTAGAGTCAACAGGACTGAACAGATCAAAGGGGTTCCCACTGGAGGTTCTGAAACAGATGCTGAGGAGAATGGCCTGGCAGGCACCTGCAGTCCCGGTTGAGGGGAGGCCACCACTCCTACAGGGTTGCTTCCAGTAGTGGGATTAAAATAATTTAACAATCGGTTCCGGTGGTGGGATTCAAAACTGGTTGTCAACAAGCACCATTTTAACAACCGGTTCTGCCGACGTGGTGCGAACCTGCTGAATCCCACCACTGGTTGCTTCCCCATGGGTCGCCTTATCCGACTGGGCTCTGGGGGTAAACCTTTGGCAAATCGTACAGGCTTGAACATGATCGGCTTCCCCCAGGCATGACAAACAAAGGTCATGTTTGAGTCTGTGCATCAGTTTGTCTTGTCTCACGCTGGGAGCACTTTTCAAACAATGCCTTGAGGGTCCATCTGTACAGACCACCCATGAGGCTTGATTTCTTCCTAAGGGGCGGATCCCCGATGATGAAGACCAAACTCAGGACAAAGCATTGAAGGAGAGGACGGGTAGACCAGCTAAAACCACCTCACCCCACAGCACATAAAATCTGTAGAAATTATCTAAAAGACAGGGGCCTTAGCTAAACCAACAATATAGTGGCAGAAAAGAGAACTGAGGGAGCTAGGAGCTTGAACACACACACACCCAGTTGCCGAATGGCAAACCTGCACACAAGCGCCATCCCAATGTGTGTCTGCCCAGAAGACCTCGTTGAACAGCCAATACAGGTAAGTGAGGCTGCACTAGAAGACTGAAGGTGAAGTATGTTTTTCAGTGTTGCTCCCATTGGTTGGGAAAGACCTCTCTTTTGACAGGAGCTGGAACTGCTCATTCTGTAGCCAAACCACTATGAAGTATTGTGAGCGCAACAGAACTCTTGCCAAGAATAAAAGTGATGGATATCCTTGTGTGACAGGAGGAGATGGTGGCACTTTACAATGACAGGGTGGCTGTTCAGGGGCCAGCTGGGCAAGCGGGGGTGGGTGATGGGACCCAATCCCCTGTCAGGATTTATAAAATGGCTGACTGGAAAACAAAATGGCTGAGAGTGTGATCAGCTTCATAGTTTGCAGAAAGCATATAGGAGGTTGTTATAAGTAGTGGAATATTCCAGCGGCAGTTGGTCTGCAGTAGAAAAGGAACAAGTGTTAACCTGTAGCGTGATTGGTGGAGAACTTGGGACCAATCAGGGGCTTGTTGCTTAGGCAGGAAAATGTATTCATTGTATGGTGTGTTTGTGCCTGAACTGGAGTTGGTAACCTTCACATGTCACCTCTGTATATTCTCTTCTGTTATGAGCTGTGTGCTGAAAAAGCTGTGTGCTTAACAATGCTGTAGATAGCTGAGTGAGAGTGTTGAGTTTGATCAGAAGTGTTCTGTATAGTTATAATAGTTTGCCTAGGTAGTCTTATATATACCCTGTGTGATAAATAAAGAAATATTGCTTTTTCAATATATATCATTAAGAATGAAATATGGGTTTATATGTAGTCCTATAACTTCGTATGTGGCTTTTTCAGTATCTATATATGTATATCAATTAAGCATGAAATATAGATTTATATGTATCCCTATAACCTAGTGCAGTGGTGGCGAACCTTTGGCACTCCAGATGTTATGGACTACAATTCCCATCAGCCCCTGCCAGCATGGCCAATTGGCCATGCTGGCAGGGTCTGATGGGAATTGTAGTCCATGACATCTGGAGTGCCAAAGGTTCGCCACCACGGACCTAGTGTGTTAGAGGTAAATTGTATTTTACTTTCTTGCTTGTCTTATAGAAGAAGCTAAATAGACTAATGTTGAGAGGTCAAACGGGCAAAGAGTGGGTTGTGCAGTAGGAAACGCCAAACCGCATAGCCAGCTTATCTAGTAGGTATATCAGAAAAATGAACAAAGAAGTCGCAAGACATGTTAACCACAAAAGTATAGAAAACAAGTCTTAGACTAGTAGAGCAGAAGCTGTGTGCTGGGGAAAGGGGTATGAAAGGAGTTTTTGAGTGGGTGCTAGAAAAGAACAAAGGTGACCTTTCCAACAGACAGATAGAAGAGGTAATAAGTAGAAAGTTGAGAACAATTCTTGGAAGTGGAAGGCCAAATATGGTATCAGGAGGGGATAGAGACAATGTCTTAATCAAAGGAATGTAATTGGACCATGCCTTAGTCTGTAAACCCTTGGTTCTCCCAATGGGAGTCAAGGGGAGGGAGAACGTCCACTCATCTGAAGGGAATATATGCATGATGCTTGTGACTGTTAGGTGCGCCTCTCTGCTTATGGACAGACGCCTGTTGCTTGCACTGAAACTCTGCCGAATTTCCATCTTTGTCATCTCGGTTGGGCCTGCTTTGACTCCATCTGGGCCCACCTGTTCCCTCCCTTTCTTCTTTCCTCTTTTCCCTTGCTTTTAGCCTTAGGAACGGGCGCCTGTTTGAACTGTTTTATACTGTTTGAATGGCTTGGATTGTTTAAATTATATGTAACTGCTGCCGGAGTTTTAATGTTTAAGTTATGTTGTTGAGTTGCTGTTAATAACAGCCATGTTGTTGAGCCGCCTCGAGCCCTTCGGGGAAGAGGCGGCCTATAAATCTAAAATATAAATAAATAAATAAATAAATAAATAAATAAATAAATAAATAAATAAATAAATAAATAAATAAATAAATAAAAATCTTAAATAAACTTTGCTGATTCTTCACCAAGCTTTGCCCAAATTCTTTAAAGGTCTTAGACAAATTCTTTAAAGGTCTTAGACATGTGTTTCTGACACCTCTTTCCCCGAATATAAGACATCCCCGGAAAATAAGACGTAGTAGAGGTTTTGCTGAAGTGCGAAATATAAGGCATCCCCCGAAAGTAAGACGTAGCAAAGTTTTTGTTTGGAAGCATGCCCGACGAACAGAACACAGAAAAATAAGACATCCCCTGAAAATAAGACATAGCGCATCTTTGGGAGCAAAAATTAATATAAGACACTGTCTTATTTTCGGGGAAACACGGTATACACAAGTAAAGTCCTTCCTATGGAATGAAGATCCTGTGTGGAGAGTGTTTTATTCCATATGTGGTTGAAGGTTCCAGTGTAAGCAAGGAGACCTCATCATTCTCTTATTGCCACAAGTAACACCGCTGCGCAAGTATATACCTCTGCCGACATCCCCATGAGCGCATTCTTTCCTTGTCCCTGTCCCTGCCCCCAGGCTTCCCCCGGGCCACCGCTCCACTCCTAGAAGTAAAGCTTATTTTGACAGCCACCAGAGGCTTCAGTTGCACAGGGGAAGGACTTCTCTGGCTCTCTGACTCCGTGCCTTTCTCTCTGCATGAAGGCAAGGAGTGGATGCAGCACAGCAGAGGGGGGCAAGGAGTAGCCAAGAGGCTGCTTGGGGGAGGGGGCGAGTGGCCAAATGCTCTCCCACGTGACCGATTTGAGTGGCATCTGGGGCAAAGCCCCCTCGTGTCCCAGGGTAGCTACGCCTCTCCCTTTGGGAGCAGGAGAAATGCTCAAGCACTAGAATGAAGCCTAGCCGTGCCAGCCTCCGGGTGGGACGAGGGGATCCCCTGGATTTACAGCTCATCTCCAGACTAGAGAGATTATGGATGCTTTGGAAGGTCACTCTACGGCCTTGCACCCCACTGTCCTCCCCACCCCCAAATCCCCAGGCATCCCCCAACCTGGAACTGGCAGACAACCCTCCCCCCGTTCCCACCAGTAGCCAAAGTGTAAGGCCAGCCCCTGGGAGTACTAGGAGTGTTCTCACATATCCTACACCCCCGCATTCAGGGGACTCAGCCCTCCAAGCAGTGATGTGCAGTGGTGAGGTCAATGGCTGGGGAGGCACTGGGTTTCCCTCCTCCCCTCCATGCACACTTTAGAGCAGCAATGCACAGGCTTCCAGTGTTGCATGTAGATAGCAAAGGATGCAAGTTCAGGAAGAATTTACAACCCTGACCCCAATCAATACAGTCATGGTTGCTTGTCATCATCGACCTACATGAAGGGTTTAAGGTTGCTCACGTTCGAGTTTTCCACTACTCACTGAAAGGCCAAGAGCAACTTTTCAGCTGCAGCACCAGGACCTCACCCCTCCCCTCCCCCTGCATTCACAGCTGAGTTCTGCAAAACCCCTGGAAACCCCCCCCCCCTGGGCTGCCATTGGCCTGAGGGTGGGCCCTGCTGTCCCCAACTGGCCTCTTTGCCCACAGGCCTGCCCCTCTCGTAGGCCAAGGAGGGGAGAGGCAGGCGTGGCTATTTCTCTGCTACCTCTGGGCCCGCCTGGCTCTTCCTCCCTCCTCCTGGCTGTTCTGCCTGAGAGGCCAGCCTCCCACCTGCCTTCCCCAGCCTTGTTGGTCCTCCCCATTCGCCACCTCTGCTGTCGGTTCGCAGCCCGGTGTTCCAGCCCTTCCTCACAGCCCCATCCCAGGTCTGTGGGTGAGTGCAGCTAGTGCAGGGGTGAGCAGCAGCAATAACAGGGGCCGCAGTGTCCGGGTGTCGCCGTCTCCGGACATTGTTATTACTTTTCATAAAACATATTTATATGAGACTATGACAGGTGAGGCTCTTCCTCCCTTTGCCCACCCACCCCTGTCTCCCAAGTGGACCAGGAACAACACTGGGAGTGCACAGTCCCCTCCATTGTGGGTTTGTGGGACAGACGGTGGTCCAAACCTTATGCTGGGATGCAGAAAGCCTGCTGCAGCCATTCCAGTTCCTTAGTCAAACCTTCTCAATCTAAGCCTCTTGGAGCAATTTAAATGGTGCCAGAACCAGTTTGGACCGGGCACTACTGTACGTTGATTGAGGGATTGGAGCACCTTCCTTATGAGGAGAGGCTGCAGCGTTTGGGACTCTTTGGTCTGGAGAGGAGACGTCTGAGGGGGGATATGATTGAAGTCTATAAAATTATGCACGGGGTAGAAAATGTTGACAGAGAGAAATTTTTCTCTCTTTCTCACAATACTAGAATCAGGGGGCATTCATTGAAAATGCTGGGGGGAAGAATTAGGACTAATAAAAGGAAACACTTCTTCACGCAACGTGTGATTGGTGTTTGGAATATGCTGCCACAGGAGGTGGTGATGGCCACTAACCTAGATAGCTTGAAAAAGGGCTTGGACAGATTTATGGAGGAGAAGTCGATCTATGGCTACCAATCTTGATCCTCTTTGATCTGAGATTGCAAATGTCATAGCAGACCAGGGGCTCGGTAGCACCAGCAGCAGCAGAAGGCCATTGCTTTCACAGTCTGCATGTGAGCTCCCAAAGGCACCTGGTGGGCCACTGCGAGTAGCAGAGTGCTGGATTAGATGGACTCTGGTCTGATCCAGCAGGCTCTTTCTTATGTTCTTATGTTGTCTTGGAGGGACAGTGTCTGGAGTCTGAAGACAGGTAGGCATTTCCTGTGTTCTGTACCCAGTCCCCCCCCCATTGGTACGTGTCCAACTTCCAAAAATCCTGTCCACACCCTTAGACTGAAGAAGCTGAAAGGTATCCCATGCAACTGGACAAGTCAGCACTTCTCAACCATCTAGTCCTGCTAACTGTGAATGGACAGTCCAAGTCGGAAAGGATGCAAAAGATTTTATCAGCAAAGTGTTGAGCAAACTGATTGCAATGAGCTGTGGAGCAGCCCACCTTCTCTGTGCTCCAGAGCCCAAGAGGCCCCTCCCCACCCGATAAGAGCTCTGCCGGTCTAGACTGTTTGGATCCAATGAAGGCAGAGTGAGTCCCAGCTGTCATCTTCCTCCTCGTCGTCTTCCTCAACATGATTGCTCTCGCAGAGCTCTTCACTGCCACCACACACACGCCCAGCTCTGGGCATCTTAGGGACTGAGTTTGGCATCTGCAATTTACAGTTCATAATTTACAGGAGAATCTTATCAGCTGCAAGGTGGACTCTGCTGCCCGTGGAAGAGGACACATTCAACTTCCGGATTTTCAGTGAAAGAGAGATTTCCACCTCTCTAGGCCTCAACCAGAACCATTTTTTGAGCAAGAAACAGCTTAAATGCCCATTTTCTTCTCAGGATTTAAGGTGGCTTCTATATTTTAGTGACAACAAAGACTGACCTGAATGCAGCTTCTCAAGAAATGTGCTGTCAGGTAATCTCACGTCAGCAATGAAGTGAAGCCCGTGGCCTCCCTGCACCCCTCAGAGACTGCGTGAGGGATCAGCTCTTCGGGGCCTGAAGAATCTGCCTTCCACCTTTCTGTGTTTTGGAAGGTTGTAGCCTCCTGCCTGATGAAAACCTCTGGGGTGCTCCAAAGCTTACACAATGTTTACTACCAACTACAATAATAGAAGGCACTACATGGACTTTGGACATTTTGATGCAACACCCTCCCCTCTGCTGCTCCAAGGCTTCCTGCAGCCCCCAACAGCCCCCCTCTCCCTGCCCTTGATATTTTGCGCTGCCTCCTAAGAACTGTGGTAGGACTTCGCATCACTCCCTTTCTTCCCTGGAAGACCGCCTTTCCCCCGAACTCTTCGGCACAACCGCAAAGCTTAGTTACATGACAGAAATTGGAAGGCTCTTATATTCTTCCCCTTTAGCCCTGCAGCCTCCCTCCTCCTGGCCCTCATGCCCAAGGTTGCATTGTGAGTTCTTCAGGGCAGGGAGGGACCTGTTTTTTCTGTACTCCGAAATCTATAACAGAAGGACACACGTGTCTGTCCCTCTGTCTGTGGCAGGCATCACCCAATCAGGCAGGATGGGGCGTGGCACATTAGAGGGAAAGGGTGGCTGTTCAGTGGCCAGCAGGTCAAGTGAGGGAGATGATGGGACACCCACCCAATTGGTCCCATTTATCAGCAGATTTTATTGCAGAACAGATAACAAATTAGTAGGATTATAAACACCAGGACCCAGTTTGTTGCAGTGCACAATGTAGTACATTTGAGTTTATGAGGCCTGGGTTCAAATTCCTATTCAGCTCTACACTGGGTTGTCCGTGTCCAGGTGGGGCCTAGAAATCTCCCAGAATGACAA
>NW_025950479.1:0-14339 GCF_021028975.2 Sphaerodactylus townsendi
TCCGCGTCTCGTCTCGTTCTTACGCTGACCGCGTGGGTCGACTACAAGCTGGTGCCGAAACCCGGGAATCCTCGAACCTCCACCCTGCTCACCGTCGCCTGGGGAAGGGCCGCGATACCGAAGTCCGCTGGATCGGCGCATCCAGGGACCACCGTTTCGGTATCGCCTGTCCTCTGGATCGGCGCATCCAGGGGCACGCGTCCTAGGACACTCTCTCGTCCGACGGAACACCGGTGGAGTATGGGGAGCTTGCAAAAAGCAGGGCTTATGACAAGCACGCTGACTTAACTGAAATGCGTTAATCTAAATGCGGAAGGGTCCCCGGGAAGAGAAGGGAGCTGCGCAAATTGGGGGAGGAGATTGAAGCTCAGTGTCCATGGTACCCAGAGGGGGGGACATTGAATCTTAAGGACTGGGAAGACATCGGGCGCACTTCTTTTCGCACAGAGCCTCAAGCGCCGATGTCGCTGCTACTGACGTGGAGACATCGTTTTGTCGCCATCAGCCTGCAGACCTATGGCTCCCCTTGCTGTAGGCCGCCCTCCTTTCGACCTTTCACCTTCAATTTCAACCCCGGAATTTTCTCTATCCACTAAATTGCACGCCTCGTCCTCCTTCTGCCCCCCTCGCTCCTTCACCCAATTCAAACTCTCCCCTACAGCTCAGCCGCCCCCTCTCCTTGTTCCGCCTTCATTTTCCTCCGGGCCACTGCACCTAATCAGCGCCACGTGAATGGCGCGGGTTTCAAAACCCTCGCCGAACGCATTAGCCCCGATCTGCAGAAGAAAGACACCCTGACGGAAGACGATGCCGAGATTCTTGCATTGTGCCCCGCCCACCTCACAGATAATTGAGGGGAGGGTGGCGCCATTCGGGCGGCTATTGTCGAAAATCGCCTCTTAAGCTATAACATCCTCACTGAGCTCCGCGAAAGCAATGCGGCAAGGATCGAGCCACCAGCCCCTATGTGAGAGGTAATGCTAGAGGGCGCAGTTTGCCGAATCACCTTTAATGGTTCCAGACGACTGGAAGACCACCTTCCTCGCGATGCTCCTGAGCCCCTGCACAATTTGTGATCTGGGAGAGCGAAGTTCCGCCGGCAATGCTTTTACAGGGCAGCGCCCGCTGGCGGCTTCTTTACACAGCCGCCTTCAGCTTTAATGGCTTTGATGCCTTCAGTAACCCCAACGACCAGATCGTTCTGCCGTATTAGCCAATTCTTCTACGGTCGCCTTCTGAATGCCTTTACAAGGCATTTATGAAAGTCCCCAACGCCGGACAGCCGCCAACCTTAAAGTTTTTCTTAGCATCCGGCAGAAGCCCCAAGAGCCCTATGCGCTGAGTTTGTGAACAGGCTCCAGGAGGCCCTCTACAGGCAGGTTGACAACTTAGGAGGCCCAGGGCGAACTCCTTAAGCGCCTTGCCACAAGGAGAACGCCTCCGCTTGAGTGCCGCAAAGCCGATCACAGGCCTAGGAAGGAACCTCGAAGCTACCGGCTATGCTCGTGCTTGCCAGGATATCGGGTTCTTTCGCCCACTGCCAGCCTTCTAGTCGCCACCGGGCCGCCATGAGGCAAGCCCCTCGGTGACGAAGTGTTTCAATTCATGCAAGCCAGGACATTTCCCGAGGAATTGTAGGCTGCCCGGCGGCGGGGCCTACAACCTCTGACGGAGGAGGGTCTCTCCTCAGAGGCTTAAAACCCCCCAGGAAAGTCTAGGGCCGGGCGCCTCCTAATGCCCGCTAGAGGCCCGCTACCGGGCATCTCCCCAGCCCGGAACCAAGATCCGCGACTCAAACCCTTCCCCCCGGAGCTCCCCCATGAGATCTTCGCTGCTCCAGCTCAGTATAGTGATCCCATCCCCACGGAGACCATTAGGCTGGTCTTGCCAAAAGCTTCCGCCGCTGAACAGGGGTTGTTCATCATCCCAGGGGTCATCGACCCCATGCACCACAGGGAGCCATCCACATCCAAGTATGGGACAAACATCCCGCAGAAACTGCCAAGTTCACCTGAACACCCTGCCTCTATGCTCTCCCACTTGAGCCTAATCTAAGTTCAGCTAATCTAAATCTCGTTGCTCGCTCACCCTCTACGCCTATACTTCCTGCTCTTACAGTCTTTCTACTTCCAAAGTCACCATGCTCTCCGCCAGTGCCCCAGAATGGCACGCGATTTCAAAAAAATCTCTGCAGAGTCCACAGTCACTGAATTGCAGCAGAAAGGGAACGCTGACGAAAGAGGGACTGCCGCTTTTGAGCCCTCCTCAGAATGCCCCATAGCCAATCTACAGGACAATGAGGCATGGAAAGGGGAAGATGCTCGCACAATGGCCTTAAGCCAAAAGTCCTTCGTGAAGAAGAAGCCCCCTCGGCCCTCTCCAGCTGTAAGGTTCAAACCAAATCTCATAGCCTCTGCGCCTGTGCAAGGCCCTAAGCTCAAAGCTCCCAGTGGCAGCAGAATCGTCAGTACCTCAGAGAGAGCAAGATCTCAAATCAGAGTTGTAATCCTCCTCGTTACTTTATATGTGCTCTGTATGCCTATGTATGTCCTGTATGTCTTGCCCCCTTTCAAGAGACCCCTAAAGTTTTCCCCTCATAGGGGGGATTTTTCCATTGCTTCTAAGCTATGCTCTTGTGCTTCAATTAAAGTTTTTCTCCTTCTGATTATGTGTGCCAATGCCTTGAAAGGCTTCGCCCATTACAGCATCCGCCTTAAACGGGACACAGCTCGTGCGTGCTCCCCAGGATACCGATGGGACCTGCTTCAAGCCGCCTCCATCTTAGTTTAAACCTTCAAAACTTTTCTTCAAACCTCTCCCCTCCTCTTTTCCTTCTGTTTTTTCGACCAGTAAAGGCGGGAGGGCCAATTGGCTGACTGGCCCTCCCTGGATTAAAATCTGGGCCCATCCTGGTACCGCAGCACCGCCAGGACGGGCCCCAACTTAAGGGGAGGCATCTGCCATCTGCACATACTCGCAACCCGTTTGGGTTGCGGCCGCCCGACGCATGGCGTCTTAGTCAGCGCCTGGCAACTATACCAATATCATGTTAGCGGCCAGAGCGCTTAGCCGAAACCGCCCCTTAAGGAGCGGTCTCGGCGGGCGGCATTTCCCCAAGATCATTCGATCACAAAATTTTAGCACCATCCAGCTTCCTGCATTAGCCACCAAGGTCACGGTAAGTGCAACTCCCTTGCAAAGAAACCCCCCCTTTTTCCTTTTTCCTTTGTGTGTGCGAGAAATTTGCCTCCAATTGCCGGATTGCTTCATTCCCCGGATGCACCCATCCCCCCAAAAGGTGCTTCCAAAGCCCCCTTTGTGTTGCTGATTAAGCATGCATACCCACAATCCCCCCAGGACTCGCCTGTTCCCTCCCCCCTCGAGGCTCGGACCCTCGCCTTGACGCACCCTGATGACGCTTTGAAGCCAATTCCCACCAGGGCCGCCTACCTCCTGCCCTCCCTGTCAAACAACTAAAGAAAGAGGAGTGTAGGCGGCCCCCAGGAGGGTTGCATTAAAAGCAACCTTCACAGGCTGCAAAACAAGCCTTCTTCCTTCCCATATTAAATCTAACACTAACTCGATCCCAATCTCCCGCCATCCGCTCTAGAACTGAGCTTGGCGGGACCCGCCCCCCCCCGTAACCTGGGAAAGGGGGGTGTGTTTCAGTCCCTCTTCCTACAGGTTCCCGTGGACTCCGATTCCCACGACAGGCCAACCCATGGAATGGCGCCAGGAGGAAGCCAGCCCCATCACGGAGATGGAGCGGGGCCTCCCTGGAGGATCCGACCCCGCCGCCCTGTTGAGAGAGCCCGATCACCCTCCAGCCTGAGCCAAGATGGGAGGGACCTCTCTGGAACCAGTACACCCATTCTCCCACGGAGATCGCAACCCAGGCTGCCATTCGGGCCAGCTATGGCTCAAAGGTTGACGCTGTGTGTCGCTGCTCCTCATCTACAGCCGCCATTCTCTCTCCCTCTCTGCCGCCCCCTGGCTGAAACTTGGAATTGCAGCCAGGAACATTCCTGATAGATTAACCCTTGGAACTCTCCGCTGTTTTCAGCCGCTTGAATAATTGTTGGAACACGCCTTCTCTCACAACCTTGCTCGTGAGAATCGCTGAACCTGCAATGCTAAAGACTATCAGTAGCTCTCCCTACGCTCTTGAGAAATCCATGGACTCTAACGTCATCGCTCTGTAGCTTTGGTAGTCAAGCAGCAAGAGCCATGCATTGGACAATTATGCAACCACGGGTTGCCTTCCTTCCGCCCATCATCCAGCCTATGTATCGTTTAGCCATGTTCTGCTGTTTAAATTTATTGCATGCCCTAGTTTTTGAAGTTATGTTATTTGTTATTGCTGCATTTCCGCCTGTCTGTCTGCCGGGACTCTCTGCTACCCCAGGCTCCACCCCAGGAGCCCGGACGCCGCCGCCGCCGCTCCGCTCTGCCTTTCGATCCCTCCTGTCGAAACGACGCGGTCGCCCTCTCCAAGGCGGAGCCTGCCCCCCTCGCAACTTCCCTTGTGGGAGCCCCCGGACTTGTTTCCTGTAACACCAAGACTATTGGCCGGCTGGCCTGTGCCCTTGCGAAGCCCATCAATTCTACCTCCGTTGCTCTGGACGCTCTGGCCTCCGAGCAGCAGGAACTTCGTCAAGCGACCCTAGACTATCGTGCCGCTATTGATTATTTGTTGTTGTTACATCACCAAGGTTGTGAGAATGTACATAATATGTGTTGTTTTAATCTTTCTGATAATTCCCAGTTGATCCACATGAAAGTGCGTGAGCTGCAAGAAGTTGTATCTAATCTGAAGTATGATGTTTTGCCCCATTGGTGGTCAGCCCTCTGGAGCTGGCTGCCGGGAGGATGGTTGAGTGCTATTGTACAGCTCTGCATTGGTTTAATTGTATTGCCTTGTTACTTCCGGATCTTGTTTTACGTTCAATGCATTATCTAATATTGCCTATGCTGATGTGTAAGAAACCCCTACAGCATTTCCCTTACCCCATAACCAAGTTCTAATGTTGCGCAAGCAGCAATTACAACTTGACCATACGGCTGGTAGGAGGCGAGCGTCCCTTTAAATCGCATACATAGCAGTTCGGCCCCCCATTTTGATTTTTTTCCTAAAATGTAAAAAAGGAGGAGATGTAGTAGTGCACTGCCGACCCAGCAGTGCCGCCAGTGGAGCCGATTAAGGGCCAAGCCAGCGTTCCTGCGGCCTTATACCCGGTCGCGCCAGCACCCCCACTCCTCATCCCCCCATGAGTCCACAAAGAGTCATGAACTGTCTGGCTCAATCACCGCGAGCAGGGACAATGGTCTTACCCCAGGTGAGGATTAGAGCTCAGGCAGCGTCACGGCTCCTCTCCGCCGCGTAGCCAGATGAGATCATACATCACATGATGATCTCCCGACCCCACGCTCGCCCGGAACTCCACCCGGCTCTCCCTACTACACGCCCTCGGTAGAGAACCAATAAAAGGTGCCAGGAACCCGGCCCAGGTGGAGGTCGCTAGGAACACGGACCTCCGGTCTCCCGCTGCTGGCGATCTCCACCAGATGTTATCTCCGCGTCTCGTCTCGTTCTTACGCTGACCGCGTGGGTCGGGGGGCTTATCTGGTGAACCAGATTAGCTTGTGCACTCCAACACACACCAACTGAGTTTTGTTCTTCGGAGTTCTCTCAGCCCCACAGTTCTTCGGAGTCACAGTTCTTCGAAGCTCTCTCAGCCCCACCTACCTCAAAGGGTGTTTGTTTTGAGGGGGGAAGGGAAAGGAGATTGTAAGTCCCTTTAGGAGAGAAGGGGGGGCTATAAATCCAACTCTTCTTCTCCTCTCTCCCTTTTCACTTTACACAAAGCACTAGTAGTTTTGAATCAATAATAGCAGGGGTGCTGTTAACTATGTAAAGTATTTGGCTTACATGCATTCAGAAGAAGAAGAAGAAGAAGAAGAAGAAGAAGAAGAAGAAGAAGAAGAAGAAGAAGAAGAAGAAGAAGAAGAAGAAGAAGAAGAAGAAGAAGAAGAAGAAGAAGAAGAAGAAGAAGAAGAAGAAGAAGAAGAAGAAGAAGAAGAAGAAGAAGAAGAAGAAGAAGAAGAAGAAGAAGAAGAAGAAGAAGAAGAAGAAGAAGAAGAAGAAGAAGAAGAAGAAGAAGAAGAAGAAGAAGAGGGGAGGAGGAGGAGGAGTTTGGATTTATATCCCCCCTTTCTCTCCTGCAGGAGACTCAAAGTGGCTGACAATCTCCTTTCCCTTCCCCCCCTCACAACAAACACCCTGTGAGGTAGGTGAGGCTGAGAGAGCTCTGAAGAACTGTGACTAGCCCAAGGTTACCCAGCTGGCGTGTGTGGGAGTGCACAAGATAATCTAGTTCCCCAGATAAGCCTCCACAGCTCAAGCAGCAGAGCAGGGAATCAAACCCGGTTCCTCCAGATTAGAATGCACCTGCTCTTAACCACTACGCCATTAGCTGCATCCCACATGCACCAAGGTGCTCTCCAGCAGGAGCGAGAGCGTCAGACGCCACCGCCAGTTGCCAGACCCTTACTTGTGCAGTCTGTGCGTGTTCCAGCATCTCTTCGAATTCCTGGTACTCCTCATCGTCAGGCTCTGCTCCAGAAAGGCGTGCTGCTCTGGCCATGAAGTACGGGGGCAGCTCCCCAATAGCTGTGCCGGCCCCCTGGATGCCGAAATGAGAAAGGCAAAGCAGACAAACCAGAGAGAATTAGCACTTCCCCGCCACTCACGAATTCCGCACGTTCTTAGGCATCAACGGACAACAAAAAGTTTGCCTCCGCTCAGCAGCCGGATGCTCGTGGATTTTGAGAGGATCAGTTTATGGACAATTGGGATCCGCTGAGATGAGTCCATCGCTCATGCGGAGTAGGGAATCCAACCCACTCATCCAGATTAGAATCCGCCTCTCTTAACCACTACCCCCGTGGTGGCGAACCTTTGGCACTCCAGATGATATGGACTACAATTCCCATCAGCCCCTTCCAGCATGGCCAATTGGAGTGCCAAAGGTTCGCCACCACTGCACTACATCATGCTGGCTTTCCCAGTGGTGGGATCCAAAAATTTTAGTAACAGGTTCCCATGGTGGTGGGATTCAAACTGTGGCGTAGCGCCAATGGGGCTGGGTGCAGAGACGACAGGGGCGATGGCGAGACATTCGAGGGAGTGCAGGGCATTCCTGGGCGGGGCTGTGGCAAGGACGCAGCCGCTGCGCCGGTCCTTGGGCGGGAAACAAATGCACGCAGGCGCAGGCTGCCACGCACGCCGGCGCACCTCCTGCTAGACTGCTTCAAGTTCTGCGCGCTACTGCTGAGAGGAGGGGCGTAACTAAGGAAAAAACCACGTGGCAAAATCACTAATTGGTAACCCCCTCTCGGCACCCACAAATAATTAGGAACCTACTCTCGGGAACCTGTGAGAACCTGCTGGATCCCACCTCTGGGCTGCCCACAGAGGCCCCCTGTGAAGCCTAACCCTACGTATCCTGTCAGGAGGGCCTGCTTGCCCACCAGGAGGCACACAGCAACCATAAGTCCCCTGCTGCTCAGTCCCTACTCAAAACCCGTGCACTTTGGTTTCAGAAGGTGAAGAAATCTCAGCTTCCTTGCGGCTCCGACAAGCAAAACCAGCAATGATGGAGCACAGGAATAGTGTCTGTTGTGGGTTTTCCAGGCTGTGAGGCTGCGGTCTGGTAGTTTTTGGCATCTTCAGAGGCATGTCACGGTTAGATGTTTCTCTACGTGACACAGCGCGGACTCTACAATGTGTCACGGAGAGAAACACATCTTACCGTGACGTGCCTCTGAAGATGCCAGCCATAGATGCGGGCGAAACGTCAGGAGCAAAAAAGATCATGGCCGCCCACAACAGCTAGTTGAGTCCAGCCATGAAGCCTTGGACAATACACTGGACACAAGAATACACCGGACACAAGATTATTGTAACTCGCTTCACGCTGGCCTGCCTTTGCATGTGATCTGGAAACTTAAACTCGTTCAGCATGCGGCAGCCGGACTCCTTACCGGGACGTTAAGCCGGGAGCAGATAACACCGGTCTTGTACCACCTCCGTGGGCTGCCCATCAAGTTCCGGGCCATGTTCAAAGTGTTGGTTTTGAGCTTTAAGGCCGTTAGCGGCCTCGGACCTAAATAACTGAGGGACTGTGTCTCCCCAAATTGCCCCGCTAGGTCCCTCCGATCGTCGGAGGAGAACCTATTAGAGGTCCCTGGCCCGAAACAGATCCAGCTGGCCTCCACTAGGGCCAGGGCTTTTACGCCCCTGGCCGTGCTCTGGTAGAACAGGCTCTTTAGGGAGACCAGAGCCCTGCGGGTCCTGCAAGCTTTCTGCAGGGCCTGTAAAATGGACCTGTTCCGCCAGGCATTTGGCCAGCCAGGTTGATCGAAACATTATAAGATCTTAGAAGAAGAGAAGAAGAGTTTGGATTTATATCTCCCCTTTCTCTCCTGCAGGAGACTCAAAGGGGCTTACAATCTCCTTGCCCTTCCCCCCCCTCACAACAAAAACCCTGTGAGGTAGGTGGGGCTGAGAGAGCTCAGAAGAACCGTGACTAGCCCAAGGTCACCCAGCTGGCGTGTGTGGGAGTGCACAGGGTAATCTGAATTCCCCAGATAAGCCTCCACAGCTCAGGCGGCAGAGCTGGGAATCAAACCCGGTTCCTCCAGATTAGATACACGAGCTCTTAACCTCCCACGCCACTGCTGCTCTTAGCCTCCAGTGGGCTCGGTTGGGAGGGCGGGGCTTTTATTGCCACCAGTTACAGACAAGTTCCTTTAGTATTTATCATCGTTGCTTGAAATGTTTTTAATCTGATTTGATTTTATATGTATATCGTATAGTTTTAACGTCGCACTTCGCCGAAGGGCTCAGGGCGGTTTAGAACTCAAAATATAAATCAATAAAATAAATATGTTCATCGCTGCCACAGAGGCGACGGGCACTCCTACTGCAGTGGATTAGCAGTGTTGGTTTCTCAGGACACCTAAAACCCCAGGTGGCTAAACACACACCTTTTGGCCACTCCGTGCAGATGTGTCTCCACCAGCCACCTGGCTAATCAAAGGTTAACGGAAGAGGGAGCTTGGCTCTGATTCAAGAGGGGGCTTAAAAAATGCAGGGAAGGTGCAGGGACAACAATCAGCCACGGACAGATGTCTTTGCTTGAAGCTGCTGCCGAGCGACAAACACTTTTACAGAGCCCCCCCCCCCCCCCTTTCAAGCAACCAACTCTATAGCTGTTTGGATTTCTTTGTTCACTTCCCCAGAGGCAGCTGCTGGGGAGAATTGCAGCTGCTTTGTGTGTTCGAGTCAGACCATCGGACTGGTTTTAAACACTTATTTTTTAAAAAAACAATAGTTCGGCTAAGTAAGGGAGGATTGTGGCTCAGTGGTAGAGCAACCGTTTGGCATGCAAAAGGTCCCAGAGTTCAATCCCTGGCGTCTCTACAACAGTGATGGTGAACCTTTTTGAGAGCGAGTGCCCAAATTGCAACCCAAAACCCACTTATTTATCGCAAGGTGCCAACACGGCAATTTAGCCTGAATACTGAGGTTTTAGTTTAGAAAAAACAGTTGGCTCTGAGGTATACGTTACTCGGGAGTAAGCTTGGTGGTAGTTGGTGGCTTTGCTTTGAAGCAACCATGCAACTCTTCCAATGGGTGAATCATGACCCTAGGAGGGTTTACTCAGAAGCAAGCCCTATTGCCAGCAACCAAGCTTACTCCCAGGTAAAGGATTGCGCTTTAGTTCTTCGCATGAAAATCAGTGGGGTTTAACAGCGCTTAACAGGGTTACCTACACTGCTTCCCCAAAACTAGGTCTTAGGTTTAATGCTAATAATCGAGCCCAACAGCCCAGGCCAGCCTAGATGTGAGGGGGCACTCTGTTTGCACGTGCCCACAGAGAGGGCTCTTGAGTTCCACCTCTGGCACACGTGCCATAGGTTCGCCACCACTGCTCTACAAGGATCAGCTGAGAGGTGATGTGAACGACCTCCCGGAGAGATGCTGCCAAACTGAGTAGACAGCACTGACTCTGAAGGACCAGCGGACGGCAGCTTCGTGTGTTCATGTGTCTTCAATTATGGATGCCTGCATTCCACTGAGAGAGAAAAAACACCACACAACAAACACAGCCCACCACACCAGTGTGTTTATTTCTACACTATGAAGAGATGTGGAGGAGAAGTCAATTTATGGCTTCCAATCTTGATCCTCTTTGATCTGAGATTGCAATTGCCTTAACATTCCAGGTGCTCGGGAACAACAGCCGCAGAAGGCCATTGCTTTCACATCCTGCATGTGAGCTCCCAAAGGCACCTGGTGGGCCACTGCGAGGAGCAGAGAGCTGGACTAGATGGACTCTGGTCTGATCCAGCTGGCTTGTTCTTATGAACAATTTACATCAAAGAAAGGGCTATACGTTCAGCATGAAGGTGGACATTTTTGTCCTCCCAACATTCCTTCTAGCCTCTGTGGCTCACGGGAAGGGACTTGGAACCTGGTTTCGAACCCAGACACGTGGTGTGTCCGCACCTGAGAGGCCCGGAGAGGGGGTGCGTGGAGGGGATGAATGGGCACACCCCTCGTCGAAACGTCTGCAAAAGTTAACACGATATAGCTAGAACACACAGACACTTCATGAGCACAATCTGTCCCCCTCAAAAAAGTAATGAGGGAAGAACTAATGAGGGAAGAATGGTGCGGGTATACAACGCCTGCCACATCACACACAGAAGGATAGCAATTACAGTTCTGCATAGCTGGTGGGCATTCAGGGACTCTCACTGACAAAGCCCCCGGGGGCCGCTGCCATTGCAACAGACTTCCACGGAGGTACAAAAGGGGCCAGCGGCCAGCTCCTCTGATCTGCTGAAAATTCGGAGAGATTACAGAGGGACGAAACGGCCACCCAGCAGCCTAAGGCAAGCGGACCCGCTCAGCCGGCTTTCACAGATAAAGCTGCAGAGAGCGCCACAAGCCAAGAGCAGGTGCGCCACTGAAAGGTCTCTTTGGAGGAAGTGGTTCCCGATGACTCAAAGCAAGCAAGCTAGGTTGCACGCATTTGGAGGACGACAAAACCTGAAAGTCAAACATGTTTCAAAAAGTTGCCCGCCGGTTTTACGTAAGAGAAATGTTCTTTCTAGCTTCAAATCAGCGTCTGGCTGATTTGAAGCTAGAAAGAACATTTCTCTTATGTAAAACTGGCGGGCAACCCTTTTCTTTTCAAATCTGAAAAAATCTAGCCAGCCAGAGCTCATGCCAACTGAGTCATTTGCAAGACTAGACTGGCTACTGCAGTTGGGGAAAAGGCACGGTAAAATGCAGGGAGGAAGGGAATAGGCCAGTGGTGGCGAACCTATGGCACGGGTGCCAGAGGTGGCACTCAGAGCCCTCTCTGTGGGCACGCGCAGAGTGCCCCCCCCCCCCACATCTAGGCTGGCCTGGGCCGCTGGGCTCGATTATTAGCATTAAACCTAAGACCCAGTTTTGGGGAAGCAGCCCTGTTAAGCGCTGTTAAACCCCACTGATTTTCATGCGAAGAACTAAAGCATGATCCTTTACCTGGGAGTAAGCTCAGTTGCTGGCAATAGGGGTTGCTTCTGAGAAAACCGTCCTAGCATCGTGATTCACCCATTTGAAGAGTTGCACGGTTGCTTCAAAGCAAAACCACTGACTACCACCAAGCCTACTCCTGAGTAACGCACGCCTCGGAGCCCACCGTTTTTTCTAAACTAAAACCTCAGTATTCAGGTTAAATTGCCGTGTTGGCACTTTGCGATAAATAAGTGGGTTTTGGGTTGCAATTTGGGCACTCGGTCTCGAAAAGGTTCGCCATCACTGGAATAGGCTGATGTCAAATATCAACTTCTGGTTCCATCCCCCCGAGAGTACGGAAGGGAGAACTGAAATGGGGAAATTCATATGAAGCTCTTTCAGTCTGTTGCAGAGGATTCAAAGTCTGAGAACGTTTTTTAAGCCTGTATAATTAATCTGGACCAAGTTTATGTTCTTGAGGCTATGATGCACCAGGAAAAAGAAAGAAAAAAAACCCCCTGCTGTTCTGCAGTAAAAATGGCACTTTGTTTTGGCTTCATGTTGTAACCCAAAGGAAAAACAAAAGGTCACCCTCGGCAGACTGGAAGTGAACTTTCCCTGATTTCGCTGGGTCACGTGCAGAGGGTTGCCAAACAGCCCGGACAGGCAAGGAGAACACATGACCCCATGAAACAGTTGATTCCTCCCCCCCCCCCCCACCGCCTGCAACGTAGCCTTTGTGAAATACTCTGAAAGCAGAGCCGCACCTTTTTTCCAATGAATTAAAACTGAAGGCATACTCGGCTTTTAACACCCCTTTCCTGGGGGGGAGGGGGAATGGCTCGCTCTCAGAATCACAGATCTACCAGCTGCCCTCAGAAGCCACGTTGGGAGTCCGTGCCCCGAGCATGGCACCCGCTCTGCCTTTTCTTCACTGAAAGCGACTGAATGAACCTCGTAGAGGACAAGGGAGGATGACTCACCCGTAGCAAAGCTTGCCGGGGAGGGGGAAATACTAGCCCTCCGCTGTTCCAAAGAGCAAGAATAGACGTTACAGGGTTAAGTTACAGGAGATTAGATTCTGGTTGAACACGAAGAGAAACTTCTGCATGCTAAAGAGCAGTGGGACAACAGAACCAATTTCTGGGTCAGAGAACACTCTTGCTTGCTGGAGGTTTCCAAGCAAAGGCTGGAGGGCTACCTGTTGGGGATACTCCAGTTGTGACCTTCCTCCATGAGCAGGTGACAGGGGCAGTTTAAATGGCTCCTTCCACCCACAGCTTTGTTCGGATGATATGATTAAGCTAACCTTGGTTAATGTGTTCGTTTGAACTGAGGGCAATCTACTATGGCCGTGGTGGCGAACCTTTGGCACTCCAGATGTTATGGACTACAATTCCCATCAGCCTCTGCCAGCATGGCCAATTGTCTTTGTGTGTGATCTGAATGCAGACATCCAAGTTTAAGCCTGACTTAGTCTCTGGTGAAACCCTCTCAGGCTGCAGAGTAAAGGCAGTGAGACCAGCGTTTGGCTGACGGTGAGCTGAACCTTGGCTTCCCGTTATGTTTGAACCCAGCCTACGATTCTGTTGGTACTATGAGACAGAGCTAGGGCAGTTAGCAGTGTGTTGCGTTCCCTCTCCCTCAAACCACCAGCTTCTTGCACTAGCCCAGTGGTGGCGAACCTATGGCACAGGTGCCAGAGGTGGCACTCAGAGCCCTTTCTGTGGGCACACGTGCACAGAGTTCATCATGTGGAGGGGGCAGAAAATAATCCCCCCACACACACATCTAGGCTAGCCTGGGCACGATCCTTTACCTGGGAGTAAGCTTGGTTGCTAGCAATGGGGCTTGCTTCTGAGTAAACCCTCCTAGGGTCGTGATACACTCATTCGAAGCGTTGCACAGTTGCTTCACCAAACTTACTCCGAGTAACGTGTGCCACGGCGCCAACCATTTTTTCTAAACTAAAACCTCAGTATTCAGGTTAAATTGCTTTGTTGACACTTTGCGATAAATAAGTGGGTTTTGGGCTGCAATTTGGGCACTCGGTCTGAAAAAGGTTCACCATCACTGCACTAGCCACTGTTTAATTGAAACACTAACCATGGTAAGAAGAAGAAGAAGAAGAAGAAGAAGAAGAAGAAGAGGAGGAGGAGGAGGAGGAGGAGTTTGGATTTATATCCTCCCTTTCTCTCCTGTAGGAGACTCAAAGGGGCTTACAATTTCCTTGCCCTTCCCCCCTCACAACAAACACCCTGTGAGGTGGGTGGGGCTGAGAGAGCTCTGAAAAGCTGTGACTAGCCCAAGGTCACCCAGCTGGCGTGTGTGGGAGTGCACAGGCTAATCTGAATTCCCCAGATAAGCCTCCACAACTCAAGCGGCAGAGCTGGGAATCAAACCTGGTTCCTCCAGATCAGAGCGCACCTGCTCTTAGCCACTGCTCTTAGCCATTATGCCACTGCTGCTCCAGTTAGGGTCACAAAATTAATCGGGAAGCCATGGGCATGGCTAGAGGCTTCTCTGACAGGGGAGGAAATAACTGGGAAGTTGCCGCCAAGTACCAGCTGGGCTGAACGCTTCTCTTCTGCTTGTGCTTGTCAAAATATCATCTCTCGGGCAGAAGCTGAAGGACCAGAGCCAAAGAGGGCTTTAGCTACTGGTTCATGCTCTACAGTGGTGGCGAACCTTTGGCACTCCAGATGTTATGGACGACAATTCCCATCAGCCCCTGCCAGCAAGGCCAATTGGCCATGCTGGCAGG
>NW_025950480.1:0-14338 GCF_021028975.2 Sphaerodactylus townsendi
CCCATCAGCCCCTGCCAGCATGGCCAATTGGCCATGCTGGAAGGGGCTGATGGGAATTGTAGTCCATAACATCTGGAGTGCCAAAGGTTCGCCACCATGGTCCTAGTTTGACTTCATGACCCTTGTGATATTTGTAAGATTTATTTTGCCCCACTCAGAATTTAATGCAACACAGTCTCTTCCCTGGACAGAATGGGTTTAACTGGTCAAAAGAACAATATAAGCCTCCTCTCAAGGCCACCATCACACACACACACACACACACACACACACACACACACACACACACACTAAAGCCCATTTTATGTTCAAATAAAATGGGTTCTAGAAAGCAGGAGGGGAGAGGAGATGGGCAACTGATTGGCCAGGTTCACACACATGACTAACCCAGGAAATAGAAAACACAACCCGTGAAAAGGTTTTAAGAATGTAACAATAGAACATATTTCTCTTCTATCATATTTTCTCAATAGGTAGTCCATAAAAGGTTTCCAGTTTTCTACAAATTTCTCTATATTACTGTCCTTCATTAAAACTGTTAGTTTTGCTGTTTCTGAATATTCTGTGACCTTCTGTATCGAATCTTCCTTGGTTGGTGTTTCTTCCTCTCTCCATTTCTGGGCATACAATGTCCTTGCAGCAGTATACATATACCTGAAAAGCAGTCTATATCGATTTGGGATATCCTCTCCGATTTATCCCAATAGAAAAACATCAGGCTTTTTCTTCATTGTTATTTCAGAATTTTCGGCATTTCTTTAATTCCCATGTCCCAAAAGGATTTAGCCTCTGAACATAGCCACCGCAAATGAAAAAAAAGATACCTCATGTTTTTTTTTTCGTATTTCCAACATCTATTAAATATACCTTCATGCATTTTTGCCATTTTTTGGTGTCAGATATCATCTATACACCATTGTATAACATTTTTCAGGTTATAACATGAAGAAAATTGTACATCTCCCACACCTCCAGATTAATATTCCTACTGATGTTTCTGGTCCATTTGATCATCACATGTTTCACAAATTCATCTTCTGTATCCTATTCCAACAACATATATTTTAGAAATTACTTTCTCATCATTTGTGCAAACTTTACTTTCAAATGCTGTCATTTGTATGTCAAAACACATACTCTTTTGATCAGCTTTGAATGTCTCCAGTAACTGGTAATAATGGAATGAGTTTTTTACAGTATCTTTTATCTCCTCCATGGGTTTAAGTTCCCATTTGTCATTTTTAAAGTTTAGCAATTCTCAAGAGGTGGGCCATTTCTTTCATATTTACTTCTTTCCTGGAGTAAGCCTCAACTGGAGAGAACCATAATGGTGTTGTGTTAGCTATATTTTTTTTTGTATTTCAACCACATCCAGAGAAGACCCCTTCTAATATAATGGTTAGAAAACTCTTTGTGTAATTTCCCTTTGTTGTACCATAGGTATCCATGCAATTCAGATCTCCTGTCAAAACCCTCCAAATCTATACATTATTCAGCAATACCCATCCTCTTATCCATGCCAATGCAATGGCTTCAAAATATAGTTTGGCAGCAAGGGGCCTTCTCTTTCCTCTAAATCTTGCATATATTTGTACTTAATTCTTGGTTTCTTTACCTTTCCAATGAAATTACTTATATCCTTTTGCCATTGCCTAAAACATGTTACAGAATTAATTATTGGCATGGTTTGGAACAAAAATAATATTCTTGATAATGCATTTTTATCATTGAAATTCTACCCATCAATGATAAATTCAGTCTATTCCATCTCAACTAATCTTTCTTCCCATCAGTCCCGACTTTTACATTATTATTTTTATTTCACTGGTCTGTTGAATTTTTGATTGACCAACAGTCTCCAAAAACAAAGAGTTATGTGGTCAGAAGAGCAGTTCAGAGGGCAGGGAAAGGAGCAACAAAACCCAGAAAAAAAAGAGTAACTCACTGTTTTACTACACAAAGAAAGCCAAGCAACAGGAAATATCATGTTTTGCCCACATTCAAAAACCTTGCAGCTTCTCTGATCTGCCCTGCAGTGGCTTTGGGAGAGGCAAACAATGTTGCATAATAGGAAATCTATGGCAAAGGGATGGTGTGCTCACTGCAATGTAGAACACAAGTTCATAAATGGCCATGCTGTACGGGAATGGGACACTTAAACTTTTCATAGAACAGAGGTAAATTTCTTTATTTCTTTAGAATATTTCTATGTCTTTTTTAAAGCTGGTCTATGTAGTTTAACAAACTGAATTGCTAGAAGCAGGCCTGTACTTGCCTAGAAGTCAGAAGAGTACTTGCCTTGAGTCAGTAGAGAAAGGCAGCGGCACATAAACCCAGTGCAGAAGAAGACAAGGTGAAGGTATGGCTTCATTGCTCTTTGCCATGCAAGTGTAGTGGTAGGAGTCAGAGGCAGAGCTGCAATTAGGATGTTCAAAGGGGAAGGCAGGGAAGAGAGGAGGCTTAGGCCCAGCAAGCCCACAGCTGAGGCAGCTGTAGAAGATGGGCTGAAGAAGCAGCTCAGACCAGGCAGGGCCCCCTCGCCCACAGCTGAGGCGGCTGTAGAAGATGGGCTGGACAAGCAGCTGGGACGAGGGAGAGGAATGAGAGGGCAGAAGGTATATAAGGAAGTGGGAAAGGGTGAGTCTGGAGCTGCCGCAACAGCAGGGAATGTGGGTGGTGGTGTGAAGAGACAAGGGAAAGGGACAGCTCAATGGTGGGAAGGAGGAAAGAGGACCCTGAAGCCCAGACCTCCTTTGAGAACCTAGACCCCAGTTCAAGCTGGTCCTCACCCTGTGCAGTAACAGGGTGGGAGTTGTTCACACAAGCTATAAACACCTCTCCCTGTGAGGCCACAAAGGAGAGACAAAGCCCTGGAAATTCCTCTCCCTGTGAAGCAACAAGGGAGAGAGAGAGGGAGGGTGTGAACTCTCAAGCCAGACAGGGGAAGGGAGACAAGGAGACCTACTAGGTGGAGGGTGGCGTGGGCGAGGGCTGCTCCGTACACCCAGTGCTTTGTGGGCACAGTGGTTTCTTGGGCCAATTGGGAAAGTCATCGTCTGGGGAGACCAACCCCCAGGTTAGGGAGGAGGGAAGGACACACCGCCCAAAGGACTTGGGTGAGGGGGGAACGCCACAGAGGACATCCAGGACAACTTGCCCCAGGCACCACCATTGCAGTCACATGTTGGGGGCAGGACCTGTGGCATGCTGGGGGCTGGGCATTTTGGGGGTGGGGTGGGGCAGGAGATGGCATACAGGCAGTTCATGTCCTGGGTGCAGTTTCCCCTCCCTTCATCGCTAGAAGGAGTGCATGGACTGTGAACAGCTGTGAGGGACTGCACGATGTGCACTTTCTCTTTGCAAACACCTGTGCAAAAGCTCAAAGCAGTGTGACACCTTTTTTAATACATATGAGGAACATTTGCAAGAAGTATCCTCCTTGCTAAAAATAAAAACCACAGAAACACTCAACCTTTATCAATATACCAAATTTTATTGTCTAGCAAGCATCCATTCTGTGTTTAGAGTTGGCATCTATAATGGATACCAGACAACATGACAACCAATTCATTCCCTTTGAGTATTACCAATTTGATCATTTCATCTGACCGATCTGTAGGCCTAAAGACCAGTACACTTCCTTCACTTTCTATATTCCTTGTTTTCCACGAAGACCCATTTCCAACAGTGACGCAATAAAAGGTGGTAGCCAGAGGTGGGATCCAGCAGGTTCTCACCAGTTCCCGAGAGTGGGTTACTAATTATTTGTGTGTGCCGAGAGGGGGTTACTAATTGGGTCTGCTTTTCCGTTAGAAATTCCATTAGGTCCAAAAATCATCAAGTCCTGTTGTTTCCTATGTGGCTGGTTAGCGAAGGTAGAAAACGGGATAATTCTCCCTGTTGGGCTGTTTTAAAAACATGTTCTAGAAATATGGTAAAGTTCCTTGTTTAAGGAAAGCATCTTTCTTTTGATTTCTAGAAACAAAATTAAGTATTTGAAAGTATTAAGTATTTGACAGGCAGTCAATTAGAGAAGAAGCAGTTGTTTCTGTTGGCAGTAGACGATAGGACTTGCTATGATGAGTTTAAATTATGGACAGAAAGATGCCAGCTGGAAATTAGGAACTTTTTTTTTACAGTAAGAGTTTTTTACAGTAACAGAGAAATTATTAATGCCCCGCCCCTGGAATGCCCGGCCATGCCACCGTCGTGCCCCACCCAGTCCCATTGGAACTACGCCACTGTTTGAATCCCACCACCATGGGAACCTGTTACTAAAATTTTTGGATTCCACCACTGGTGGTAGCCTCAAATTCAATGGATGCATTTTACGTCTTATTTTGAATTGAGTAGGGGTGGATTTCTACCTCACTGGATCGATTCATTAGCTGTCTGTCTTCCCTGTCCTCCTTCATATTGCAAGCAATACAAATTGTCTACAGAAATCCCTTTGATGCTAAAAAAATGACATAATAGTAGAACAGTTAAAAATGCAAAATCGGAGAAGCTGGGGCAATGCAAATTTGGGATGTGTCTTTATGAAATGAAGATAAATATATGGTACCTGGGGAAATGGTATCTTCATAGATTATGCCAAAGATTAAGACATGCATAATTGATTTAGCTAGCTAAAGACAAATGAGCCACTCTGGGAATGGGGAAGATAATAGTTTTAGGGAGCAGCTCTGGTGATTGCTTTTTAAATACAGCTCAGAAACCACACAAAGTAATATCTATAATTCAACACTGTGCCCATTTTCATTGGAAATATGTACCTGTAAACCTGAATTGGATGTGTATGGAAACATCCCATACACAAGAGCTTTGGCTGGTTTTGGTGATACACTTTTCTTCATGGCAACAGATATTTCTGTTACGCAGGAGCCTCCAAATATTTGTGTAGGTACAATACAGTAGCGACCAAAATCCTGAATGTTCAATACCGTTTTCCCACTATATGGAGAACTTTGTCATTGGCTTTGCATTTCCAATAGGACACTCAAGTAGCTGACACCTACAGCATCACAAATAAACAAAAACAGACAAATCTTGGCAAGATTGGGTTGGCTCAGACAAGCTGACTTTGGTCGAATCCCCACTACCGTCTTAGTCAGGTTTCAGAACACAAACTAACCAGGTTTGAGGGACGACCTCCCCATTGCTTGCGTGGCAGATTCTGTTTCTGTTCTGGCAGGACCTGGTTGCAAGTGGCATAGACCCCATTAACACAGTTCAGAGCTGATTCAAGGGGAGGGATGAGGGTTGAAACCCTGACTCGTTTCTCACCCTGGAGTGTGACGCAGAATTTGGGCAACCAATCAGCACTGTGATGCACACGCACCTTTCCTTGGTTTCATTTCTGCTTTTGCGATTGGCCAGCAGAAGGGGATGCAAACATTAAACAGTCAAATGCATAACTTTGAATCGTTCATGGTTTACACAGGTAACGATTAACTGTTTGCACAGTTAAACAGTTAAACGTTAAACTTTTACATGCTGGTTTTTTTTATCACACCCCTACAATGTACGTTTCCGCAGTGGGAAAAGGTCCTGCCCCATCAAGGCACGCCAGCCAATCAGGGGAGACAGGCGAAGTGAGCTAGCCTGGTAGTGGGGATTGCTAAGAGTTCTGCAACCGGGTGTGTCTGCTGTGTGCTCGTTGTGGTGGGGAGGGAGAAACTCCGATGAAGAGGACACAATTTCACAACGAACAGGTTTGGATCTGCGTGCAAATTTCAAGTGGGGATTCGACCTTTTATAGCTCCCAAGCTGCAAGCCTCAAGGCCTTATGGGGTTAAATACTTGCAGAAAGAAAAGGATGAAAGTTGTGAGCCAGCATGGTGCAGTGGTTAAGAGCTGTGAACTGTAATCCGCAAAACTGGATTTGATTCCCCACTCTTGCACATGAGCAGCTGACTCTAATTTGGAGAACCAAGTTTGTTATTCCATTCCTCCACTTGAAGCCTGCTGGCTGATCTCGGACCAGAACTCTTTGAACTCTTCCAGCCCCCACCTATTTCACAGATTGCCTACTTGGGGGCGGGGGGGTTGAAGAGAAGGCAGTCGTAAGCTACTTTGAGACTCCTTATAATAGAAAAAAGCAAAACAAAAATTAAACCCTCTTCTTGCCTGGATTGACATCAGCTGGGTCTTCCTCTGTTCTTTCCTCTGCAGGAATTAAGTTGGATGAAGATGAACTGCCATATTACGAAGAAGAACTAACTACAGTATATGTAGATAGAAGATGGATGGATATAAATATACAGATAACATTCCAAACTAATCAAAATGTCTAAGATTTCCCAGGCAGTAAGGAAGGCTAACTTTTGAAGGGCACCTGGCTAGCATTACAGCTCGAGATCTGGGAATGGACATTTGATTCCACTATCGACTCAGACTGCTTTCAGATCCTACTTTCTCAGCTCATGTGATCCGCTAAGCAGGATAATTAGAAATCTGATGATCCTGGTGCTTCATTTGGGAATAAAAATTTCAAGGTAATGGTTTGGCTTGAGTCCTGGTGGAGACAGGATATTGATTGCTATGGGTGAGAAATGATATTCATTACAATAAAAGGATTGGTTTTGCCCCTGACCTCTAAGACTCCATAGTCTCCAAGGAAGAATCAGTTTTAAAGAGTGCAATTTAGTGATTATCAATATAAGTCTTTGGAACCACCTCTGAATATCTTATAGCCTGAAATCCCATCTGCCGTGGAGAGGTTTATCAACTTGGTACAAGTTCTTCACAACTCAATCGAGGTTCGAGTTGCCAGCCTCCAAGTGATGCAACAAAGAAGACTGTAACAGTAGTCAGATATTCAATTTGAACCATTTTGTGCTTGTTTCATGTGTAACAATATTTAAAAACTCAAAACTTTTTTTATTTTTTATAATCTTTTATTGTATAGAATATTATTATATTTGTTACATTCAATATGTTTGTTCCAACTATACATTTTTTCCTTTTTCACCCCCCTCCCCCCTCTTTTCCATTGATTATTTCAAGCAAGCAGCAGAAGGTTCATTCTTATTCTCTTATTCCATAGTTCTTCGCTAAATCCGGCTTCTTCCATCCATTTTTCATACAATGTCCATAGCTTCATAATATCTTCCAGTTTCTCTTGCCATAGTGTATTTTTTGCCAGTCTCTCAAAAATCTCTAACTGAATTTGTTCCCAAATATATTCCAACCATTTTGAGACTGTCCATTTCTTATCTTTCCAGCCCAACGCCAACACTGCGTGGGCTGCTCTAATCGTTATTTTATACATTGGTTCCAAATTTCTGTTCACTCTTATACCATCTATTATCCCCACAATTAATAAATCATTGTTTACATCAATTTTTACTTTTTAAAAACTCAAAACTTCTCATCTGCATATGTATGCCTCTTGCATTCAACCCCGGGCGTTTACAATTTCATAGCAACATGCATGGGCAATAAAACCTCCGGACAGGTTTGTATGCTGTGTAAACTTCCTCAAGCCCAATATCCATAAAGAATACAAAATCAAAGTTATAATCAATGATCAGATCTACAACAGTTCAGGTGCATTATGCGAACACAGGTGTATAATCCATTGTAAACACTTACTCTAGCAGCTCAGGGGAGTAGAATTTTCTGCGCTCTCATTACTTCTGTGCTCTCAATACTTCTGAGTCATGTTTGAGCTTTACAGTGCTTTGCTCCTAAGGTTGTAAACAATAATATATATCAATTTAAAAGAGTGAAATTTGGTGATCATCAATATAAGTCCCTGGAACCACCTCTGAATTCCTTATGCCCTGAAATCCCACCTATAGTAGAGAGCTTTATCACTCTGGTACAAGCTCTTCTCAACTCAATCTAGGGCTCATTCCGCACAAGCAGAATAATGCACTTTCAAACTGCTTTCACTGCTATTTGAAGCTGTGCGGAATAGCAAAATCCACTTGCAAACAGTTGTGAAAGTGGTTTGAAAACGCATTACTTTGCGTGTGCGGAAGGGGCCTAGGTTAGGATTGTCAGTCTGCAGGCGATGCCTGGAGATATCCCACTATTATAACTGAATTCCAGATAACCACAATCCATTCAGAAATGCTTGAAGTTCTTTTTGTTATTTCCATAGCAATTGGGGGTTTTACAGGGACGAGTTGCTAGCTCGATGCTCAACCCTCCTTGTTTCACATCTGGACTTGGGACCGGCAATGGCAGAGTTAATGCAAATTAAGAGAGAAACATACTTGAAGTATATTTCACAATTTTATAAAGATGTTTAGGCATTTTGGTCAATGATGGAGGCATGGCATATTATAAAATCTGAGGCCAGCCAAGCCTAAGAAGCATGGACTGTATATATAGTAACACAAGGCAATGAACTAATTGGTATACCCTGTTTCTCTGAATATAAGACATCCCCTGAAAATAAGCCGTAGTAGAGGTTTTCCTGAAGTGCTAAATATAAAGCATCCCCCGAAAGTAAGACATAGCAAAGTTTTTGTTTGGAAGCATGCCTGTCGAACAGAACACCAGAGCATGCAGCTGTGGAGCGGAAAAATAAGACATCCCCTGAAAATAAGACATAGTGCATTTTTGGGAGCAAAAATTAATATAAGACACTGTCTTATTTTCAGGGAAACATGGTATGCAATTAATTCGAGTATAAAGTCAATAGATAAGTCAGACACCATTGATCTGAGATTGCAAATGCCTTTGCAGACCAGGTGCTCGGGAGCAACAGCCGCAGAAGGCCATTGCTTTCACATCCTGCATGTGAGCTCCCAAAGGCACCTGGTGGGCCACTGCGAGTAGCAGAGAGCTGGACTAGATGGACTCTGGTCTGATCCAGCTGGCTTGTTCTTATGTTCTTATGTTCTTATGCTTCCATACCTGGAATCAACTGGCTCTTGTGAGTTTTCCGGGCGGTGTGGTAGCTTTTGCTCCTAATGCTTTGTCTGCATCTATGGCTAGTGTCTTCAGAGGCATGTCTTAGTAACATGTATTTCTCTCCTGACCCAGTGTGGAGTGTGTGTGTCATCTATATATATAAAAATCTAACAGTGTGTTTGTCCCTGATGGTCTCCCTCAGAAGCTGCTGGACGGATCGCCCCCAAATTTTCACAGGACGTCCCTTCCTGTTGCAGGCAGGTACTCGGACCTTCAAACCACTGAAAGTCCATACCTGAGCCAGGTAAAACGTCTTTTTCCTGGCGCACCAGGCCATGAAGCTGTTTGTGTTTAACTGTCACTCTTAGAATGTTCGTGCAGCCTGTCTGTCTGTGGCCTGAGAGCTTGATGAGGGCTTAGAATGTTCATGCAGATGGGCAGAATGAGCAGTGAAAACAGTAAATAGGTAATACTGTTAGGTAATACGACTGGAAGTGAAACACATACACACTTTGCCGTGTGAGACGTCAGGTGGGGTTCCCCCCCTCACACGCAGGAACCTGTTACTAAAATTTTTGGATCCCACCAATGGTTGCGGACTGTGATGAGAATGACAATTGCCACAGCAACGCGTGGCCGGGCCTGCTAGTGGGATATAAGTTTTATCCATTTCACAGATGGGAGTGGAGGGTGAGTCACATTTGCATGTGTCAAGGGAGATTTCATTTTGCAATTGCAGTGGCAGTTGCACAAATATGGTACCACATATCACTTGTAATTCTCACGGTGGATTTCCAGTGTTGAGGTATGATGTATCTTGCTGCTGATAAGAACCAAAATTTTCTCACAAGTTGGAAACCATTTTCTCTCCAAGTTGGAAACCATATGGAGATCAGTTGTCAAACTACCAGCATCTCCTGTGTACTACTTACAGATCAAGACTGAAGGATGATTTGAAGCAGGACAGGTAAACTCACCTCTGCCTACCAAACCTGAGAAGATCAGTTCTCTTTTCCGGACTGGACTTCCTATCCTGATCTGTTAAAATGTGACACAGTAGCAGACTTTCAGCACACTTGACAAAAAGAATAATGCCAAAAAAAAAAGTTCAGCTGTTTGCTCGTAGAAGTTATTGGATATTAAAATTATCACTGCATGTCCGTGAGAATTTCAAACGAGGCATCAATTATTTAGAGACAGGGAGCACTTGGAAAGATTTGAATGAGGCAGCCTTTTAAATTGACAACAAATCCTTTTTGGAAACCATCTTCCATTCTATCCCTTTGTTTTAAAAAAAAACCACTCTTTGACTTGCTGTGTTTAAAAAAAAGTCGATCTAATTCAATTCAAGCCTTAAATCAGTGTCTCCAGGAAGGGTACAATAAGGAAATAAGGCAGCTCCTGCCGTGATCAAAGTAGCCTTATTCTGTGTGTTAAATCATACAGAGAAATGGCTTCATATAGTAGTTTCAATTTGTGTGTGTGTGTGTGTGTGTGTGTGTGTGTGTGTGTGTGTGTGTGTGTGTGTGTGTGTGAGAGAGAGAGAGAGAGAGAGAGAGAGAGAGAGAGAGAGAGAGAGAGATTTGGCCAAGTCATAGCTGATTGATGTGGAGCTCATAGGCCAGTGATAGCGAACCTTTTTGAGACCGAGTGCCCAAATTGCAACCCAAAACCCACTTATTAATTGCAAAGTGCCAACACAGCAATTTAACCTGAATACTGAGGTTTTAAACGGTTGGCTCCAAGGCATGCGTTACTCGGGAGTAAGCTTGGTGGTAGACGTTGGCTTTGCTTTGAAGCAACCATGCAACTCTTCAAACGGGTGAATCGCAATCCTAGGAGGGTTTACTCAGAACCGAGCTTGCTCCCAGGTAAAGGATCTTTGCATGAACATCAGTTCTTTGCATGAAAATCAGTGGAGTTTGACATCACTTAACAGGGCTACCTACACTGCTTCCCCAAAACTAGGTCTTATGTTTAATGCTAATAATCGAGTCTAGATGTGTGTGTGTGGGGGGGCAATTCCTGTTTACACGTGCCCACAGAGAGGGCTCTGAGTGCCACCTCTGGCACCGGTGCCATAGGTTCGCCACCACTGTCATAGGCGAATTTTGCATGGGCCAAAAACAGCAGTGTGAAAACGATGTAAACCTTTTCACACCATTTAAAACCCTTTTACACTGTTTTTACACCGCTGTTTTTGGTCCATGCAGAATCTGCCATAGAGTCTTCAAGGCAAGAAACCATATGGAGGTGGTTAACCGTTGCTCTCCTCAGCTGGGCTGAGAGAGTTCTGAGAGAACTGGGACTGCCCCAGGATCACCCAGCAGGTTCCACATAGAAAAGGGATTAATCAAACCCAGTTCTCCAGATTAGCGTGTGCTGCTTCTAGCCACTACACTATGATGACTCTCTCAATTTGAATAAATAAAACTGGGGGGAGGGGACTAGTGGAGGTACTACATGGTTTTCATATTATTATTATGTTTGATATCTGCCAGTTGTTTAGCTGGTTGTTGGCCTTTCATTACATTTTGAGCCTCACCCAGAGGCCTGAAAGTTGTATTGTATCGGTGTCGTATTCACCCAGATCCCAGCAGGGCTGCCTTCTGAAATCTGACAGATGTTGATTTTGTCGATTTGAAGATGTTTCGAGTGCTGCCCTAGTGTTTTCAGAATGGCACCCAGGGTTCCGATTACCACTAAGACAGGGGTAGGGAACCTGCGGCTCTCCAGATGTTCAGGAACTACAATTCCCATCAGCCCCTACCAGCATGGCCAATTAGCCATGCTGACAGAGGCTGATGGGAATTGTAGTTCCTGAACATCTGGAGAGCCACAGGTTCCCTACCCCTGCACTAAGACAACCTCAGCTGGTTTGTGCCATAGTCACTGTAACTCGATTTTCAAATCGTAGTATTTAGTGAACTTCTCGTGTTCTTTTTCAGTGACCCTGTTCTCACCAGGTACTGCTGTGTAAATGATGGTCGCTTTGTTGTCCTCAATCACTGTGATGTCTGCGGTATTATGTGCCAACACTTTTTCTGTTTGGATCCGGAAATCCCACAAGACCTTGACCTTCTCGTTTTCCAGGACTTTCTCTGGACAATGTTTATTTATTTTATTTTATTTATCATATTTATATACTGCCCTCCCCCAAAGGCTCAGGGCGGTGTCCATCAGTCATAAAAACAATTTAAAACATATAATAATACATAAAATACTAAAACTTGCAGATGGCTTCAACCCCTCCCTCCCCGCTTTGTGTACCCACAGAAGCCAGATGTTCTTTATCGTGAAGTTGAAATCATCCCGGCTGGCCAAATGCCTGGCGGTACAGGTCCGTTTTACAGGCCCTGCGGAAACTCTGTAAGTCCCGCAGGGCCCTGATCTCACTCGGAAGCCTGTTCCACCAGGTAGGGGCCAGAGCCCACCAGTTCCCACCGGTTCCCACCGGTTTTTAGCTGTCCTGTAATGTTGTGATTCCTGCATACATTTCAGTGGATCATCTTGGCAACTGAGTTGTGCCTCTGCTTGTACTCAGTCTGGGCAATCTTTTTGCAGCTGCTAAGTACATGATCTGCAGTTTCATCAGCTTCCTTGCACAATCTGCACTTTGTATCATCTGAGGATTTTCAATTCAGGCCTCAGTTGTATTTATTCTAATGGCTAAAATCAGGGATTCAGTTTCCTTTTTTGAAAATTCCATTTGCTAATCACAGCCAGGTCTTTTCAATGTCCACTTTGTCCTTGATCTTCTCCAGAAATTGGCCATGCCAAGCTTTTGTTGTGCCAGCTTTTGGTTCTTATTTAAATCACATTTTTATGTATTCTTGTTTCATTCTCTGGGTCCCCAGATGGAATAAGGGAGCCTAAATGTCTGTTGCCTTCTGAGGGTGAGAACCACCTGGGGTGGATCCTTTCCCAATAACCACACCACACTCTTTGCTCGGATAAACATTTTGGCCATAGCCATTTCATTGACCAAACAAAAACAGAAGCGTGAGGCGTAGCATGGGTCTTGAGCTGGCCTATCTGCTTCCTAGCGAAGCTCCCACGGGCAGATGCCCAGCATTGGGGTTCGCTCAGCTACAGGCTCTGCTGGGCAGACACTCCTGGCCAGAGGTGTTCCCTGTTTGCCGGTTCGGCAGGGCAGTTGCCTCTTGCCGCCGTCGGCACTTCCAGATCAATACCCATGCGTCACCGCCAAAGGGCTATGACAAGTGACAAGCGTCACCATAATACAACAGGGAGCGGTGGGTGGGCAACTCGTCGGCTGGCCGGAGCACATGGCCAGCACAAAGGAGGGCTGTCCCCTTTAAAGGTTCTCTCAGCCCTCCCCTATGTGTGAAGTCAGCCCTAGCCCAACATGGCCAGGGCTTCACCTCCGCCCTCAGTTGGGCAGAGTCAGTCGCCTAGGATCCACCCACCCCGCACCCCCCAGAGCCAACCGCAGCTGGTGGGTGATTCACAGCTGTCTTTCTTCACTTCAATCAATGCCTGTTCTTTCACATGCAGCGTCAGCTTAAGTAATCCATGATGACTTCATGATATACAACATTTGGTGACAGAAAGATATGAACCTCAAGAAAACGTTATGGTGTATCCCCAACTAGGGATGCCAGCCTCCAGGTGGGACCTGAGGATCCCCCGGAATTACTGTTCATCTCCAGGTCCCAGAGATCAGCCCCCCTGAAGAAAACGGATGCTTTGGAGACTGGACTTTATGGCACTTTACTCACAGGTGGGATCCAGCAGGTTCTCACAGGTTCCTGAGAGTAGGTTACTAATTATTTGTGTGTGCCAAGAGGGGGTTACTAATTAGAACTTGAAGCAGTCTAGCAGGAGGTGCACCGGTGTGCATGGCAGCCTGCGCCTGCGTGCATTCGTTTCCCGCCCAAGGACCGGCGCAGTGGCTGCATCCTTGCCACAGCCCCGCCCAGGAATGCCCCGCCCCCAGAATCCCTGGCCACCCACCCGTCGTGCCCCGCCCAGCCCCATTGGCGCTACGCCACAGTTTGAATCCCACCACCATGGGAACCTATTACTAAAATTTTTGGATCCCACCACTGACTTTACTCCACTAAGGACCCTTTCTTCCCCAAGCTCCATTTCCAGTCTCTCAGAGTTTCTTAGCCTGAATCTGTCAGCCCTCCTCCCCAATTCCCCACACGTGATCTAGGGACCCTCGCAACCCTAACCCCAGCCCCCATCAAGAGTGCTCCTGTCGAGGGCTCCAGCCAGCTTGAAACCGGAGCTTTACAGGAAGAAATCCTCTCCTTAAAACCAGAGGTTTAAAAGGTTTTTAATTAGCATTTATAATTCATCATGCCACTGTGCCGTTACAAAATACGTACTGTGGAGCTACTAGCTGCCTTTGAAGATATACTGCAACATGACCTCTGCCGTTTTTATTTAATGGCTTACCAGTGAGATGTATTTTTTAATGAGCTGTAAGTGTAGTTAGTTT
>NW_025950481.1:0-14329 GCF_021028975.2 Sphaerodactylus townsendi
CTCTTTGTGTCTCTCCTGGGCAGGAGCAGCGCTGGTCAGCGGGGGGTGGGGGGTGGGGGGGTGGAGGCTCCAGTTCTCCTCCATGTGGGGGTAGGAGAAGGGCTGGGCAGTTGCATAGACCCCCTTGCTGGCCAGATGCTTGCACAGAAACGGGGCGCAAAACCAGTTCTTGGCCTAGGCTCCATTTTCTGTAGATACCCACTGAAGAAGAAGAGTTTTGGATTTATATTCCCCCCTTTCTCTCCTGCAGGAGACTCAAAGGGGCTGACAATCTCCTTTCCCTTCCCCCCTCACAACAAACACCCTGTGAGGTAGGTGGGGCTGAGAGAGTCCTGAGAGAACTGTGACTAGCCCAAGGTCACCCAGCTGGCGTGTGGGGGAGCGCACAGGCTAATCTGAATTCCCCAGATAAGCCTCCACAGCTCAGGCGGCAGAGCTGGGAATCAAACCCGGTTCCTCCAGATCAGAGTGCACCTGCTCTTAACCTCCTATGCCACTGAGGGGCCGAATAACCGTCAGGAGGCAGCATGGGTTTACACAGGCAGATTTGTCCTTCCTAAGGCACTTACCCTGCTGTGGGGGTGGGGGTGGGGGTGGGGGCGGGGGTGGGATTTGCCAGCAGGCAGCCAGGGCAGCCTGCCAAGACACTCAGACATCAGCACCACCACACTGCCATTGAACCCACTGGCACAGAGGGGGCATATTAGAAGGTGTGCCTCAGAGTATGGTGAACTCTCCCCCTTGGGAAGTTTTTAAACAGAAGCTGGATGGCCATCTATCAAGGGTGCTTTGATTGTGTGTTCCTGCATGGCAGGCGGCTGGACTTGAAGGACCTCGTGGTCTGGGTGACCTTGGGCCAGCTGGGTGACCTTGGGCTAGTCACAGCTTCTCGGAGCTCTCTCAGCCCCACCTACCTCACAGGGTGTTTGTTGTGAGGGGGGAAGGGCAAAGAGATTGTCAGCCCCTTTGAGTCTCCTGCAGGAGAGAAAGGGGGGGACATAAATCCAAACTCTTCTTCTTCTTCTTCCAACTCTTTGAGTCTATGGTTCTACTCTTGCCTACACCCAACTTTGCAAAGGACCACGCTGTGAATAAACCATTTTAAAGTGGTGAAATTCTTATCCCGAGAGTCAACATGTAACATCAGTTTTCCCAACAAACGTCTCTGCTTTCATCCCCCTTCCCCACCCAACTAAAACCCAACTGACAGAACTCTCCTAAACCAGTCTTTCAAAAACAGAGGTTCTGTTGTTTTCCAAGAAAAAGCTATATGCATTTCTGCCGCAATCAGCGTTGTGATTGTGGCAGAAAGACATATAGCTTTTTCTGGGAGAAGAGATGGGAATCTAGGAGGAGAAATTGTGCGTGGGGGGGTGTGTGTGTATGAACAGGTTCATTGGTGCATCCCCAATGCTCCATGCTACTTCTGGTGCAAAACTAGAAGTAACGTAATTGCATCTGGGCAGTGGTGGGATCCAAAAATTTTAGTAACAGGTTCCTATGGTGGTGGGATTCAAACTGTGGCGTAGCGCCAATGGGGCTGGGCGGGGCACGACGGGGGCGGGGCATTCCTGGGCGGGGCTGTGGCAAGGACGCAGCCGCTGCGCCGGTCCTTGGGCGGGAAATGAATGCACGCAGGCACAGGCTGCCACGCACGCCGGTGCACCTCTAGACTGCTCCAAGTTCTGCGTGCTACTGCTGAGAGGAGGGGCGTAACTAAGGCAACAATCATGGGGCAAAATCACCAATTAGTAACCCCCTCTCGGCACACACAAATAAGCAGTAACCTACTCTCGGGAACCTGTGAGAACCTGCTGGATCCCACCTCTACATCTGGGTGACGCTTGAGAGTTCACGCTATGGTTGAACCATAGAGTTTTGGGAGAACGCTACAGCATCAGCTCAGTGGGATGACATCACTTCCGGTTTTGCCCCGGAAGTGACATTCCATGATCCACACCCCAATTTTTCCCCTCTGGCCTGTGGAGCGATGACATAGGGAAACGAGAGGAGATTCTCCCAATACAGCTGGACACCTACCCCCTATCTCCACGGCACATATCTCTTTTTAGCCCTGGTCACTCTTTAACTATATCTTTGACTTTTTTCGTGTCATTTCCATTTCAGCCTCCAGAACTGGGAGCTGTAAATTGCCCGGAAATAATTTCGGAGGGACTTGCTCAGCTGTTTTCCACTACATGGCCCGGAGAGGTTAGGAGGGTGAATTATTCTGATCCCTACACTTGCAAGGCGTCTTTGTAATTTCTCTTCCCTGCCTACAGGTCATATGTGGTTTTATTCACGTGCCAAGTTTTGCTTCGATGTTTCTTTGTTTGCTCTGATGTTTCGTTCAGTCTGTTTTGCGTCGACGTTTTGCATTTTGTTTTGCTTTGTTGTTTCATTTAGTCATTTCCCGATGACCTCCGCTGTGTCTTGAAAAGCCACGTTAATTAGTTTTCAACCAAACTGATTGTAGATGTGTTTTTAATTGGGTCTTGGTAAGTCTTATTAGGATGCAGGTTTTCATGACACACCCTTTTTCAGAAGTGCAGCGTTCTGCAATGTAAATGCTCATTATGATTACCAAAAGAATAGCTTTATTGTGGCATAGATGTTACCAAATTGTTGCATGCGGTTGCACAATGACATTGCTTCTAATAATAATATCCAGCAGGAATTTGCGATCTCTTTTCCAGTTGTGCGGTTTGAGACCATATTTAGACCATATTAGACCATATACAAAATTAGACCATAATTCACATTTAGATCTTCCTCATTTTGAAGAAGAAGAAGGAGGAGGAGGAGGAGGAGGAGGAGGAGGAAGAAGAAGAAGAAGAGTTTGGATTTATATCCCCCCTTTCTCTCCTGCAGGAGACTCAAAGGGGCTGACAATCTCCTTGCCCTTCCCCCCTCACAACAAACACCCTGTGAGGTGGGTGGGGCTGAGAGAGCTCCGAGAAACTGTGACTAGCCCAAGGTCACCCAGCTGGCGTGTGTGGGAGTGCACAGGCTAATCTGAATTCCCCAGATAAGCTTCCACAGCTCAAGTTGGAGGGGCGGGGAATCAAACCCGGTTCCTCCAGATTAGAATGCACCTGCAGATTAGAATGCACCTTTCTCTCCTGTAGGGAGACTCAAGGTGGCTTACAAGCTCCTTTCCCTTCCTCTCCCCACAACAGACACCTCGTGAGGCAGGTGGGACTGAGAGAGTCCTGAGAGAACTATGATTGGCCCAAGGTCACCCAGCAGGAATGTCATAGTGCGGAAACACATCTGGTTCACCAGATAAGCCTCTGCCACTCAGGTGGAGGAGCGGGGAATCAAACCTGGTTCTCCAGATTAGAATCCACTTGCTCTTAACCACGACACAACTCTGGCTCTCGAGTTCAGTCCTTCCTTGTTTTGCCCTTATAAGCAACGTATGTCTCTGCCTAAACAACTGCCATTCTCACCTGTATCAGAGGAATTCGACATGTCATCCTCCATAGCTTTGGTGCAGAACACCTCCTGGAAGTCACCTGCAGGAAGGAGAAAATGACAAGACTGGTAACCTTAAGAACATAAGAACAAGCCAGCTGGATCAGACCAGAGTCCATCTAGTTCAGCTCTCTGCTACTCGCAGTGGCCCACCAGGTGCCTTTGGGAGCTCACGTGCAGGATGTGAAAGCAATGGCCTTAAGAACATAAGAACAAGCCAGCTGGATCAGACCAGAGTCCATCCAGTTCAGCTCTCTGCTACTCGCAGTGGCCCACCAGGTGCCATTGGGAGCTCACATGCAGGATGTGAAAGCAATGGCCTTCTGCTGCTGCTGCTGCTCCCGAGCACCTGGTCTGCTAAGGCATTTGCAATCTCAGATCAAGGCGGATCAAGATTGGTAGCCATAGATCGACTTCTCCTCCATAAATCTGTCCAAGCCCCTTTTAAAGCTATCCAGGTGAGTGGCCATCACCACCTCCTGTGGCCGCATATTCCAAACACCAATCACACGTTGCCTGAAGAAGTGTTTCCTTTGATTAGTCCTAATTCTTCCCCCCAGCATTTTCAATGGATGCTCCTTGAATGGATGCAACCTTTGGAGATGTCCATCTACAGAGCTGTGCAGAAAACACCCTGCTGTAATGGAATCTGGCTGCAGTCAAGGCCCGCCCCTGTGTTCTTCGCCCATGCTCAGAAGAACTGGAAAGAATTCCACTGGTATCTGCGACTGGACAAACATCATGGCTTCCCTTCAGGTGCTCTCTCGTATTTGCCTCTGAGAAATGTCTCCTGCCTCCTTCTGTCCTTAAAACCAGTCCAATGGCAGGAAAAGGACACACAACAACGACACAGCCCTTTCACTGCAGCTAGTTGGCTTTTCAAAATAATCCAGAATAAACCCAGTTTTTTTCCCAGGGGTTTTCACGACTAGAATAACCCACCAGTGTGGCGGATTCTCTGGTGTGTATTCAGCTGAAAAAATACCCCAAAAAGTCTGATGTCATTTTTTTTCCTGCTCAGATATAACGAATGCACATCCCTAGCAAGGGAGGTTGGGCAAGTTGGGCAAAATGGTAAAGATCACGATTCTTAGCGCATGTACAAAGTGTTTCTTGTGCCTAAAAGCCATTGCCTTTTGAAGGGATGTCATGTTGGTGAGGGAGCAAGCTTGTTTTCTGCTGCTCCAGAGACTAGGACCAGGAGTCATGGGTTCGAGGTGGAGGAAAAGAGATTCCACCGAAAGACCAGGAAAAACTTCCTGACTGTCAGGGCTGTTCGACAGTGGAATGCACTACCTCGGAGGGTGGTGGAGTCTCCTTCTTTGGAGGTTTTTAAATTAAGAAGAAGAAGAAGAAGAAGAAGAAGAAGAAGAAGAAGAAGAAGAAGAAGAAGAAGAAGAAGAAGAAGAAGAAGAAGAAGAAGAAGAAGAAGAAGAAGAAGAGGAGGAGGAGGAGGAGGAGGAGGAGGAGGAGGAGGAGGAGGAGGAGGGGGGGGAGGAGGAGGAGGAGGAGGAGGAGGAGGAGGAGTTGGAATCCCACATAAAGGAAATGCCCGTGTGGCATGGGTTCTGTGGAAACAGTATCTCATATGCTGTTGGATTGTCCTTTTTATGAGATAGGTAGGAAGAAGCACATAATCCCCTTCCTGCATGGAAGTGAAGGCATTACAGATTTTTTTTAAAAAAAAAAAGAAGAGGAGGAGGAGGAGGAGGAGGAGGAGTTTGGATTTATATCCCCCCTTTCTCTCCTGTAGGAGACTCAAAGGGGCTTACAATCTCCTTGCCCTTCCCCCCTCACAACAAACACCCTGCGAGGTAGGTGGGGCTGAGAGAGCTCCAAGAAGCTGTGACTAGCCCAAGGTCACCCAGCTGGCGTGTGTGGGAGTGTACAGGTTAATCTGAACTCCCCACATAAGCCTCCACAGCTCAAGTGGCAGAGCTGGGAATCAAACCCGGTTCCTCCAGATTAGATACACGAGCTCTTAACCTCCTACACCACTGCTGGATGGCCATCTGTCAGGAAGTTTTGTGTGTTCCTGCATTGCAGGGGGTTGGACTTGATGGCCCTTGGGAGTACCTTCCGACTCTATGATTCTATTATTCTAGTACAGCCTCCAAAGCAAACGTTTCTCTAGGAGAACTCAGCTCTGTAATCTAGACATCCATTGGAGTTCTGGGAAATATCCACACCTGGAGTCTGGTAACCCTACTCCACACTGGCCCTATCAGCAGCTGGACACTCCAAACGCCCTTCCTATGTCTGCTCTTGGGCCCCTTCTGCACATGCACAGTAATGCCCTTTCAGTCCATTTTCACAATTGTTTGCAAGTGGATTTTGCTATTCCACACAGTAAAATCATAAGAACATAAGAACGAGCCTGCTGGATCAGACCAGAGTCCATCGAGTCCAGCACTCTGCTACTCGCAGTGGCCCACCAGGTGCCTTTGGGAGCTCACATGGAGGATGTGAAAGCAAGGGCCTTCTGCGGCTGCTGCTCCCGATCACCTGGTCTGCTAAGGCATTTAAGAACATAAGAACTAGCCTGCTGGATCAGACCAGAGTCCATCGAGTCCAGCTCTCTGCTACTCGCAGTGGCCCACCAGGTGCCTTTGGGAGTTCACATGGAGGATGTGAACGCAATGGCCTTCTGCGGCTGTTGCTCCCGATCACCTGGCCTGCTAAGGCATTTGCAATCTCAGATCAAGGAGGATCAAGATTGGTAGCCATAAATTGACTTCTCCTCCATAAATCGGTCCAAGCCCCTTTTAAAGCTATCCAGGTTAGTGGACATCACCACCTTCTGTGGCAGCATTGTGTGAAGAAATGTTTCCTTTTATGTTACTGACATGCTTCCCCAAAACTAGGTCTGAAGTTTAATGCTAATAATCTCCCTGAAATAATTACACTATTATCACACTGGGGGCCTGGCAGGGGGAGGGGGAGGAGTGAGGGGGAAAGGGAAGTAAAACTTTCGCTTTCTGAAACCCAACAACCCCACCACCACAAAATAGAAGTAAAAAGGCAGTCAAGGAAGGCAATCCTAAGCAAGAATGCTGTGCGAGGGGTGGGATAACTTCAGGAAAGCTAAATTTGTGGACCAGCCATCTGATCTGCGGTTTTTCCTTCACATGTCATCACTGCACTTGAATTCCCACAAAAATGCAACAGGAACAGAAAAATAAAAGCATGGAGAATATTTTGAAATAGACTTCTCTGTCCCACATTTGCCTCTGTCAGAATAGCCCTAATTCTGACAAGGGGGGTGGGGAAGGGATGCTCAGGGTGGTAAGGGATGCTCCTCTCTCTTTCCTGCCAGTTGGTCAGGGCTAGGTTTAGCTCAATTCTTTATCCGTGTGAAATGCCTTTTGTCTTTTGTACTTTTGCTTTGATCCTGTGGGAACGGGATTGGCGTCATGAGCCTAGGGACCTTGCAAGATCTCTCCTCCCCACCCTGGGCTCCCAGGCACTAAAAGCCCTGTCACTCTCTCTCCCAGGGGAGGGGGGCCCTTAACAAACAGTTCACTCCAATCGGGGTGAACTACACCTGCCATGCTCTTGGCTCCTCCCAATGGAAGCCCCTCACCCGGACTGCTGCTTTTTAATCCTACCCCCAAAGTTTTAGTTTGGTCCCAAAAGTTACACACCAAGAAAAGCGTGCCAGCCTCCAGTCTCCCAAGCTTTGTGGGGGAGGGGGGTACTTGTGGGGTGGTAGATGGTACTTAGAGCAAATCAGGTCGATTCAAGAGGACCTCCCTGAAGCTCAGCCCCAGCCGGCAGAGAGCCTTGTGCACAGCCAGCCTGTGAAGAGCGACTCCTAACGTGTCTGCTGGCAGCCACCTCTGGCTGGGTGAGGGGGGAAGGGGGAGGGGGAGATGATGGCATGAGTGCCCACAGAGACGGGCACCCGTGCCATAGGTTCACCATCACGGTTATAGACCAACCTTATATCTTGACAGAAAAACCACATCGTCTGCATAAAGCAGAATTGGTAACTGGGTGTTCCCCAAACTGGGACAGTGCGTGTGTACTTTCTTGAGAGTGGGTGCTAAGTCATTGAAAAACAAATTGAATAGAACAGGGGTCAAGGCACATCCCTGTTTAACACCTTTTGCAACTGGTATTTTAGGCGTCAGCAAGCCAGTGGGCGTACACTTAATCTGGCAAGTGGTGTTACTGCAAAGGGACTTAATAAGTAGGAGGAGTCTGGTGTCTATATCCATTTTATCTAGTTTGTTCCAAAGCAACTTCCTTTCAACTGAATCGAAAGCCTCTTTCATGTCTAAAAAGGCAGCATAGAGGTTAAACTTTCCTTTTGTACAGTATTTTGAGGATATTAAATGAAGGACCATACAATGGTCTAAAGTAGTCTTGCCTTTTTTAAATCCAACTTGTGCCGGGCCCAAGATCCTATTTTGTTCCACCCACTCAACAAGCCTATTTAGACGATGTTTAGCATATAGCTTCCCAGAAATGGAAAGAAGACTTATAGGCCTATAGTTGGCCGGGGAAGTGCGGTCTCCCTTTTCAAAGATGGGGGTTATGACTGCATTGGTCCAGGAACAGGGGACAATACCTGTTTTGTCAGCTGTGGTGAATAGGGTTGCCAGGATAGGAGGCCACCAATTTATAAAGGTTTTGTAAAGTCCCGGAGGGGCTGCGTCAGGGCCAGGGGGGTTTGTGGAGTTTTTAGTTGTTCGATTAATGACTTTATTTCAGTTGTAGACACTGGTGGCCAAACCGGGGTATTTTCTAAAACAGAGAGATCAGCGGAAGTGTAGTTACCGCTTGCACCCTGAAAAAGATTCTGAAAGTAGGAGAGCCAGGTCTGTGGGTCCACATTAGAAGAAGAAGAAGAAGAAGAAGAAGAAGAAGTAGTAGTAGTAGTAGTAGTAGTAGTAGTAGTAGTAGTAGTAGTAGTAGTAGTAGTAGTAGTAGTAGTAGTAGTAGTAGTAGTAGTTTGGATTTATATCCCCCTTTCTCTCCTGCAGGAGACCCAAGGGCTTACAATCTCCTTGCCCTTCCTCCCTCACAAAAAACACACTGTGAGGTGGGTGGGGCTGAGAGAGCTCCGAGAAGCTGTGACTAGCCCAAGGTCACCCAGCTGGCGTGTGTGGGAGTGCACAGGCTAATCTGAATTCCCCCGATAAGCCTCCACAGCTCAGGCGGCAGAGCTGGGAGGCAAACCCGGTTCCTCCAGATTAGATACACGAGCTCTTAACCTCCTACGCCACTGCTGCTCTTAGACATCAAGTATGCATTGGAGCGCATATCACCTGAAACAATTGTCCAAAATTCCCTGGTGTCATTTCAATCCCTGGCTGCCAGTATTCAGTGGGCAGATTAGCTCCGTTCCTGGTCTTAAAAGAGTAATAGACCTCCCTGATTTGGGATTTCAGGATCCTACAATCCCTGTTAAAAGCTCGTATCTCGATGTCTATTGGTCTGTACTGCACTGGAGTCTAGCTGCTGAGTAGACAGAGCTGTCCTCCAGCTGACCGGGCCCTGCGGGACCTTGGTGAATTCCACAGGGCCTGCAAGACTGAGTTGTTCCGCCGGGCCTTTGGAGTGTCCAGTCGCTGAGTAGGGCGCCCCCCTTTGCACCCTTATTTTTACAACTCCTAGGGAGGAGTCCGGCCGTTCCCTCTTTTGGGGGAGGTTTTTAATGAACTGGGTTATGGGACGCCTGTTATTATTGTTTTGACCGCTGTTTTAATGGATTTTAGTAACTGTGGTCACTATTGTGATCCTTGTTATATCTTGTATGTATATTGATACAATTGTGCACTGCCCAGAGCCCCTTGGGGATGGGGCAGTCTACAAATCTAAACAATAAATAAATAAAATAAAATAAATAAAATCCTCTGCAATAGGGTATCCGGTTGATTAGAAAGTTCAACAGGTGATGTCGTTGAGATCAATTCTGCTCTGAGATTCTTTAGCGCAGGTGAGTCAAGATACTCAGGGGTTTTTGATTCTACCAAGTCACGCCGTATAATTTTGGGGCTCATCTTTGTAAATGAATCACAAACCCTCTGGCCCTTTCCTCACGGGCGGGAAAGAGCGCCCCAGGGACGCTAAAGGCTGCGGGGGCGTGTCCCCTGGCCTCTGTGACAAGCCGGAAGCCGGGAGACAAGGCAGGCGTTCAGGGATCGCCCATTGCGGTGCGGAAAGGCCTCTGTTTTGGTGACTTTAAGGCGATATCTAACGTTAGTGGCGAATGGTCGCTCCATACCTGATGTACAACCTGAAAGTCCTGTACAAGAACAAAACATGACTGGGAAACCATTGCATAGTCTATGATGCTATTTCCCCATAGTGAAAGAAAGGTATACTCTCCAGTATTAATATATTTGGTTAGACCAGTGGTTTTCAACCTTCCTAATGCCGTGACCCTGTAATACAGTTCCTCATGTTGTGGTGACCCCCCAACCCTAACATTTATCCATTTTACAGATGGAGAACACTGATGCAGGCGACCCCCGTGAAAGGGTCGTTCGACCCCCAAAGGGGTCCCGACCCCCAGGTTGAGAACCACTGGGTTAGACCATTAAGAGGGATCAGGTCAAGTTGGAAGCACAGTTTAACAAGGTTAATGCCAGCAGAGTTAGTTATATTATTGGCTCCCCGTGGAATTCCGAATCATCTTCAAGGTGTGGGTTTTGACCTTTAAGGCCTTACGTGGCCTGGGACCCTCGTACCTTAGAGACCGCATTACCCCATATGCCCCTACTCGGCCTCTGCATTCAGCAGAGGCCAATTTGCTGGTGGTTCCTGGCCCCTCAATGATGCGGCTGGCCTCCACACGGGCCAGGGCCTTTACGGCCCTGGCCCCAGCCTGGTGGAACACTCTTCCTCCAGCTGTCCGGGCCCTGCGGGACCTTGGTGAATTCTGCAGGGCCTGCAAGACTGAGTTGTTCCGCCGGGCCTTTGGAGTGTCCAGTCGCTGAGTAGGGCGCCCCCCCTTACTCACTTACTTTTTACCACTCTATTTTTGTCTACATCTATGTTACCCTCCTAGGGAGGAGTCCGGCCGTTCCCTCCTTTCGGGGAGGCTTATTTAATAAATTGGTTTTATGGGACGCCTGCTGTTCTTGTATTGGCTGCTGTTTTAATGGATTTTAGTAAATGTAATAATTGTTTATGTGGCCACTTATTGTGATCTCGTGTTGTAAATTGTATATACGTTGACTTGTTGTGCACCGCCCAGAGCCCCTTAGGGATGGGGCGGTATATAAATCTAAACAATAAATAAATAATCTCTTAAGCTTGGGCTACTCACCGGTGTCACAGGCTGAGGTAATTCCAGGATCACTGTGGGATCGCAGGAGAGGACAGCAGGTCGGAGGCAGTCGGAAGGAGACCTCGCTGCTCCGGCGTTGCTGCCGCCCCGGGCCTTTGCGTCCCGGGAGCGAGCTTTTGGCTTTGACTCGCACCTCGGGGTAGCAGGGTCCCATGCTGCGGCCCAGGCCTTCCAGGCGGTGGCAGCTATGGGTCAGAGCGCCACCCACCTCGAGCAGGCCCTCGTAGCCCGCGGTGGGCGTGGAGCAGGAGTAGGAGCGCTCGCCAAGGAGACGGGAGCGCGGCACCTCCTCGAACGGGCCTTGGAGGGTGGGGCTTTGCGGATGCAGGCCACACTGCCCACAGTCCACGCTCAGGCAGTAGTCGGCCCGGCTGCGCTGGATAGAACGGAACAGGACGTAATCGACCGAGCGAACGGAGCCTTCGGTCTCCAGCAGGCACGAGTCCTCCGACGGGCTGCTGTCTCCGGGGATGTCTACGATTTCTGACATGACCAGGGAGCCGCTATCCATCGAAACAGCTGCATGGGGGAAGAGAGAAGAGGGAGAGAGATGGGCCAGCTAACAAAGGCCCTTGAGTTACAAATAGGATTGCCAACGCTGGTTGGGAAAAATCCTGGAGATTATCTATCTATCTATCTATCTATCTATCTATCTATCTATCTATCTATCTATCTATCTATCTATCTATCTATCTATCTATCTATCTATCTATCTATCTATCTATCTATTTTTATTATTATTATTATTATTATTATTATTATTATTATTATTATTATTATTATTATTATTATTATTATTTATTAAACTTGCTATACCGCCCTATCCCCGGAGGGCTCAGGGCGGTGAACAACATAAAGTCATACAAAAAACATAAAAATCTTAAAACAGGTACATTCTACAATAGGGCCCGCGAGACCCATATACCACCCTCTTCCAAAAATGAGGAGGGGTCCCAATGATGTTAGGGGACCCTACTAGCAGGGGGGGGCGGGGCATTATCGGCGGCTGGACTCTCCAAAGGCCTGGTGGAATAATTCGGTTTTACAGGCCCTGCGGAACTCTCCAAGGTCCCGCAGGGCCCGAATAGCTGGTGGTAATGTGTTCCACCAGGCCGGTGCCAGGGCTGTGAAGGCCCTGGCCCGTGTGGAGGCCAGCCGCGTCATCAAGGGGCCAGGGATCTCCAGTAGATTCGCCTCTGCTGATCGCAGAGGACGAGCCGGGACATATGGGGTAATGCGGTCCCGAAGGTACGAGGGTCCCGGGCCACGTAAGGCCTTAAAGGTCAACACCCACACCTTGAACATGATTCGGAATTCGATAGGTAACCAATGCAGGCGGCGCAACACAGGGGAGATGTGTTCACGAAAGGCACCCCCTGTGAGCAACCGGGCCGCCGCATGTTGGACCAATTTCAGTTTCCGGATCAGGCGCAAGGGAAGGCCCGCGTAGAGCGAGTTACAATAGTCCAGTCTGGAGGTGACCGTTGCATGGATCACAGTGGCTAGGTCAGTGTTGGAGAGAAAGGGGGCCAGCCGACGGGCCTGTCGAAGATGGAAAAACGCAACCCGGGTTATATGGGCCACCTGGGTCTCCATCGAAAGAGACGAATCCAGGTGGACCCCCAGGCTGCGAACGGAGGGGGTCGGTGCCAATATGGCCCCCTCCCACACCGGCGGCTGGAAATCCCCAATCTCACCCCCACGACCAAGCCAAAGGATCTCCGTCTTCGATGGATTAAGTTTTAACCTGCTCTGTTGTAACCAACCAGCGACCGCCTCCAAACATTGCTGTAGAGCTGCAGGGGCAGCGGCAGCTCCCCCCTCCATCAACAGAATGAGCTGAGTGCCATCAGCGTACTGATGGCAGATCAGCCCAAAGCTCCGTACCAGCTGAGCAAGCGGTCGCATATAGATGTTAAATAACAGTGGGGACAGCAATGCCCCCTGAGGCACACCGCAATGAAGCGGGCACCTCTGGGAAGCTTTGTCCCCACACCACACTTGCTGACTACGCCCCCAGAGGAACGAGGCAATCCACTGAAGGACAGTGCCCCGAACCCCGGAAGCGGCCAGGCAGTGGGTCAAAAGGTCGTGATCGACCATATCAAACGCTGCGGTGAGATCTAACAACACCAGCAGCGCCGATCCGCCTCGGTCTAGCTGCATACGGAGCTTATCTGTGACAGCGAGGAGAACCGTCTCCGTCCCATGCCCAGCACGGAAGCCGGACTGGAAGGGATCGAAGGCCGATGTGTCATCCAGAAAGCCCTGAAGCTGCTCCAACACCACTCTCTCAATTACCTTCCCCAGAAACGAAAGATTCGAGACGGGGCGGTAATTGGCCAGATCTCCAGGATCTAAGGATGGTCTTTTCAAGAGCGGGCGGACCACCGCCTCCTTCAACCCATCTGGAAAGACTCCTTGCTCAAGGGAGTCATTGATGATCTTCAACAGATGGGGTCGTAGCTCCTCCCGGCACGATTTAATCAGCCAGGAAGGGCACGGATCCAGAGGACAGGTAGTAGGTCTAACAGCAGCCAGGGCCCTGTCAACAGCGGCTTCAGAGAGCAGGGAAAACTGGGCCAAACTAGGGCCTGAAGACGGCAAGGGAGCCTCCAGTTCGCTCATTGTAGTTAAGGTGGCCGGAAGGTCCTGGCGGAGCGACGCGACTTTATCTGCGAAAAAGCTCATAAAAGCCTCACAGCTAACAACCAATCCATGATTTGTAGAACCCTCTGATAAAGAGGTCAAAGATCGAATTATCCTGAATAATTGTGCCGGGCGAGAGCTAGCAGATGCGAGAGAGGAGGAGAAGAAGGCCCTCTTCGCCTCCTTCGTCGCCATCTCATAGGCTTTCATAAACGTCCTATAAGATGTTCGCGCAGCTTCGCCACGAGATTTCCTCCACACTCGCTCTAGACGTCTGAGCACCCGTTTCATGTGGCGAAGCTCCTCCGTATACCACGGAGCCTGCCTTGAGCGGGGCCCCAGAGGACGCCGGGGAGCAACAGTCTCGATGGCATCAGAGAGGCGGGAGTTCCAATCCTCCACCTGCTCATCGAGTGTGCCGGCAGGTTCAGGTTCCCGCAGAGCATTCAGGAAACCAATTGGATCCATAAGTCTCCGCGGGCGGGCAAAAATCGGCCCGTCGCCTAGACAGGGGTAGCGTGGCATGTCCAGCCGCAGCTTCAGGGCATAGTGGTCGGACCATGGCACTCTGTCTGTAGAGGATACGACCAGGTTAACCCCCGACCCAAAGACCAAATCCAGCGTGTGACCGGCCTCATGCGTGGGGCCAGAATTTATTAAGGAGAGGCCCAGTGTCGCCATGGATGACACCAGGTCCGCAGCCGCCATACAAGAGGCGGTGTCGACATGGACGTTGAGATCACCCAAGACAATAAGTCTGGGAAACCGCAACGCCCAGTCGGCCACCACCTCCAGCAACCGCAGATGCCGTCCCTCGGTGCGCTAGGCGACCGGTACACCGGTCTGTCTGTCTGTCTGTCTGTCTGTCTGTCTGTCTGTCTGTCTGTCTGTCTGTCTGTCTGT
>NW_025950482.1:0-14325 GCF_021028975.2 Sphaerodactylus townsendi
TGGGGGAAGGGAAGAAGAGTCAGGTCGCCGCTGCTGCATTGCAGCAGCGGCGCCTGTGCGAACGGCGGCCTGGGGGCGCCTTTTTTGGCGCCCCCAGGCCGTCATAAATGGGCCGTGCAGAAACGGCCATAACTTCTATGCATACCTATTCTCAATGTGTAAGGAAGCTACCACTAACAGTATGGCTGTGTAACCAGGTCTTCTGATAACAATATCTGTTCAGATTTCAGCAGAGAGGGTCATGTTAAACCTGTGTATGAAACCGACATGTGTATGCCAGGTAGAAATATAATGGCTGCCATAGTAATCTGGAAGAACAAAAGGGTCAACTGCTTCTCCATCACCATTTTTAAATTCCTGAATGAATCCCATCAGAGTTGAATCCCATCATTATGTTTCTGACTTTAATATCTACATGTAGACAAATGGCTCTTGGCACTTCATTACTATAAAAAGTCATTACAGTCTTATTAACTATGGTCTTCTATGTCTGAGGGGCAGCATGGATAGATATGCTAACCACCTAAATTTATCTCCAAATATAAGATAACTTCTTCCTTCACTAAGGCCTCTTCCGCACACGCAAAATAATGTGTTTTCAAACCACTTTCACAACTGTTTGCAAGTGGATTTTGCCATTCCGCACAGCTTCAAAGAGCACTGAAAGCAGTTTGAAAGTGCATTATTCTGCATGTGCGGAACGAGCCTAAGACAGGAGAATATATAACTGAAGGGAATTAAAGGCAACTTATCTCAAGCAGTTAACCATAATACTGTTTCATTAACTTACAACAGGTCAAAATATGGTTTCAAAATAGAAGGATGAAATGGCGAAATTCCAAAGAAAAAGAAGTACTGTCCAACAGATGCATGCCAGAGGAAAATCTTCAAGAGACCTATCTTTCCAAATCTTCTTTGAATTTAATTCCTCCATCATGCCCTGCCTGGAAAATGTCTCTGCAACAAACAAGTCCAAGATGGCAGAATCATCCAGAACATTCAGAGAGACTGAGAAACAGAAGTAGCTTTCAGTCACCTCCAAGACCAAATTCATCTTCTGGCACCTTGTATTGTTATCATGAACAAAAAACTGCAGAGGAATCAATTATATCATAATAGATAAAAATGGATGAAATTATTATGTAAAGCATTTAACAGCTCATGGACTTCTGATGTCCCTCAGACTAATTTTATGTGAATGATGCCCATCCTTTGCTAAAGTATTGATCATTTGCTAAAATCAAACCTAATACATTTACATGGGTGAAAACTCATGCTTTAAGAAACATTCAAGTTTTCCTTCATGTTCCTTCTGGACTTCAACGGTACTTGTAAGCGAAGTAGGAAGGAAGGGACTGAAGGTAAGTAACAGTGGATTAAAGACTGGGAAGTTAATATGTTGCTAACATATACAGTATGCTTGATTCACACACAACTAGATTTAATTTGTACTATTATGAGATCCAGACAGGAGACACAGTTATGGGTGAGAATGGATTAGAAACTCCTGAACTATGAGGAACCAAGGACCTATCCGTTCTATGACTTTAACTGTCATGGCTTCCCTCAAAGAATCCTTGGAAATTTAGGTCTTGCGACAGCATCTCTGACCTCACTCCCTGTCTCCCACATCTTCTTCCAAAGCCACAAATAATTACTGTGTAGGAACAATCTGCATGCACCTAGGCACTGTTCACACTCTGGTGTGAAAGCACAGTTGATGATTTACAAAACCAGTGGTCATGATCCTCCTTTGCCTTCATGGATTCAGACTTTATTCTGGAGTACGCATGCATAGGATTGACTACATATTACTAATGTGACTGTGAACAGATGGAAGGTGAAAGGCAAAACAAGAAGATCAGAACCAAGTAGAAAGATTGTAGAGGAAATTAACATTAGCAGCTCTATGGCATGCTGGTAGACAGAACTGGGAATTAAGAAGAATGGAGCAGGAAACAGTAGGGCTTTGCAAATCAGAATTATGATAAAAATCTAATAATTGAAAATCTAATATGGGAATGGTAGATGATGAAATCATTTGCACCAATAAAATGATGTCAGATCCTTAAATCTGATTTTCATTTGTCTTTAACTGGTTTCTAGGAAGCAATGCCATATTCTGCCTTTAGAAACATGTTTGGTAACAAGCAAAATGTTCAGCAAATCCAGTGGTTTGTCACCATATTGATTGTTTTAAATTACAGATTACAGATTTAAACTGTGGCCATATTGATTGTTTTAAATTACAGATTGAACTACTGTTTTACATTTTATTTTATGTTTTCATTATGATGTACACCGCCCTGAGCCTACTGAAGAGGGCGGTCTAAAAATATAATAAATAAATAAATAAATAAATAATCCTGAAAATGAATAGCCAAGTGTTAAAGTATACAGTGGTAGCTATGTTAATTTTAAGCATTATCTCTTATGGCTTTCCAATAGCATATTTCTTTATTATAGGACTAGGCAATATTTCGCCAGTCAGATTACTGCTGAACTTTACTTGGAAATATTTTTTTTTGCATTAAAGAGTCACTGCAACCAGATCCTCTGAAGATGCCAGCCGCAGATGCAGGCAAAACGTCAGGAGAAAATACTACTGGAACATGCCCATACAACCAGAAAACCCACAACATCCTAGTGATTCTGGCTGTGAAAGCCTTCAACAATACATTCACTTTGTTGAAAAATCAACTGTTGTTTGTCTAAGAAGTTAAATTGTATACAGGGATTCCACAAGTTTTTAAGCTGGAGGAAAATGATACTGAACTAAGAGTCTGAAGTTGGTTGCTGTAAGATCCAGGCAATAAAACTGGAATACATTGTGCAGATTATGCACAATCCATAGAAATTTTAGGCCATGAAAATTCCACTGAAATCAGTGAGACTTGAATCATTAGCTTAGATCTCAGTTCAATGGCTCTTGTACAGAACTGCCAAATACCAGAAAAACAAGCATTGCACCCTAATGTATTGTACTAAGGGGAAGCATGGAATTGTAATAGCTCCATGCAAAATTCTTTCTCTTTGCCAGTGTCTTATATGACAACTGCACTGAAATAGCCTTTTTGTACATCTAAATATTGGAAGATTTATCTCTAAATGTTATGGAATCTGCATCATAGTTGTACATCCCTACATAATAAAGAATCATAAGACCAAACATTTGGATTGCAGTGGTTATGGATATTCAGCAAATGAATTTAGAACATTAGGTAGTACTTATAAGATCCTGGTTTTGTTTGTATGTTTATGCATGATTTTCAACATTGCTAATGTTTTGACTCCCGTACCTGCAACATAATCCCTATCTGTCCTGATCCAGAGGTGTCCTGTGGACACGAGAGCTTCAGTACATTCTACTACAGTACAATTCATGGGGGGTGTCCAAAAGGACTGAGGAAATGGCATGATCTTGACATCAGCATAAATGCGATGGCATAAGGGAGATTTATGCTGCCACTTGATGACAAAGGCTATGAGGGGACATTGTTCCTGTGCAGGAACTCACTCCGGCGCCAAGGAGGGTATTCCCAGTATTAGTCAGCTTCCTGAGCCCTTTTGGCCAGGGAATGCACTCATTTGTTAGCAGAAGCCAACAAAAACAATGGCACAGCCCTCAGTGCTCAGACACACTTTCACAGAAGTAGGGGGAGCATCCCTGTCAGTTTGATGACCACAGTAGCACAACTGTGCCATGGATGTGCTTATGTGGCATAGCTACCCCCCTCTCCCCCTAATTGTACTGAGAGAGTCAGTGAAGTATAGTGAAGTATTAGAGTCAGTGAAGTATTAGGATCTGAGAGGCAGGTTTGAATCTCTCTCTCATGGAAACTTGCTAGGTGACTGTGGGCCAATCACACATTCTGATCCTACAACAAGAGAACAGAATCTTTGGGTCTCCACTGAGGAGACTGGTGGTGTATAAATGAAGAAAATTAAGTTCTTCTGCCCATGTGAGTTCATTATTCATGCAATGGCAATGGTCAGTCTCTTCTGCATGAATTTGGATGTGTTCACACAGCCTTTGTTGAAATGAATGGAGAGTTCAGTTATATGTATGCATCAGTCTAGCTTGTGAGCAGCTGGTCCATCTCATATGAAGTGAAAGGTTATTTTAAAATACATATTTTATTTAGAATCCCTGTATGATTTTCCCCTAAGTTTTTATCATCAGTTTACCAAAAAAAATCAACTTGGAATGTAATTTCACTCAGTAATTGATGTGTCGACCACTACAGTACATTTTATTTGCTGCATCAAACCCATGGATTCAAAATTTGTCTTCTTTAATATTTCAATTGCTTACAATGTAAAAATAAATGATAGGCAAAGCCGTGAGAAGTCAGGTTTTCAATTAATAATTAATTATGACTGTAAGAGTAATAATTTTGCTTTCTCTCAGCAGACTATCAATACAACAGTAGTTCCCAAAATTGCCTTGCCATCAGAGGAATAAAATCAAGAACCGTTTCAAGGCACAAAACTTCACTTTAGAGAATGTCCAGGTAGTTTTGCAGTTTATTGGTGTACTGAAGCAATGAATAAATTCACAGTCATGCAATACATTTGCTTCATTATTAATAGATAAATCATCTGCTTCTGATGATCACATTCATTCAATGAATTGTTGATGATTCCTACTGTGCAGGGAACTGGACAAATTAGGAACCTAGAATCTAAACAACAAAATCCAAACCTCAAAATATTTGCGTTGGGATTCAAAGTTTATAAAATATTAAATGGTGACAGTAGTTCCACTACCATGCAGATAGAGCTGAATGCCAGGCAGAAAGGAAAGAGGATGGCTTCTTGGGCCCTTCTTGGCTCATCTTTCTCTGGAGGAGGCAGTGCAGCACTGGCAGACATGCTTGTTGCCCTCTACTTTTCTTTCCAAGTTACGCTTATCTTCTGCTCTGTTTCTGGGCATGTGGGGAGAAATTGCACTGCACTGTCCTGGTCCTGGTAGTGGTTGAACTTCTTAACATGGAAATCCACTGTGGTTGAGAACATCTCCATAGCCCTATCTTTGGATTTGTTAGATGTTTTGAACCTTCCATTTTCTGTACTTTCCTATTGCCGAACAATAGTAAACATGTCAAGAAAGAGCACAGACAAGGCAGCTCTCTCTTTGGTATTGATGAATGTCTCCTCATCTTGTAAACCTCTGTGGTGGTGGTAAGTGCCATCAAGTCACAGGCAACATATGGTGGCCCCATATGGTTTTCTAGGCAAAAAATGTTCAGAGGTGGTTTGCCATTACCTGGCTCTGCCTAAAGACCCTGTACCTCCTTGGTCTCCTATCCAAATATTAATTAGGGTTGACCCTGATTAGCTTCCAAGTTCCAATGAGATCCAGCTAGCCTGGCATGAACAGGCCTACTATGGGTCTGAGTTTATTTTCAAGGAAACATGCAGTGTATAGATAGTATGGTTACAGACTTTCCAATTCTGACCCTCATGGTTTAATGGGAAGCCTCTGTAGATGGCCATTCAACAAACATGCCAGTCCCCATCCTACAATCTCCTCAGAGCGTGTAACCTGATTCTTTGTATGCTTACTCAGAAGTAAATCACAGTGGTTGGCATCTTTTAGGGGTGGGTGGGAATTTTTAAATTATTAAACTGCCTTGAGTCCATTGAAAAGTTGGGTTTTACACATTCAAATAAATAAGACTTCCTAGATAGAGCCTGCATTTATCCTTTCCTATCACTGGGTTTGTGAACTGTGGCCCCACACATCTGTTCTGAAGTCCTGCCCAGACTGTGCTGCTATAATATCCACAGGGAGAGAAGGTAAGTGTGGGGAAAGAAAATGGAGGTGCCTCCGTGTAGATGCATCCCGCAGGCTACGGCTGCTCTGGGACTGTTCACACCTCAGGGTATAAATTGCCCCGGGGCGCCAATGGCATTATATATGCTGGTGGGACACTGCTGTAGGAGCCCGTATGGATCCTGCCCTTCTTCACCTGACAGTAGCCACTACAGTTGGATTTCTGGTCACAGAATTTGATTGCAAAGTAGGCTGAACTTCCACATTTTGCAACTTGAATGAAAGACATAAATACATTTATGAAGCTATGTGTAAATTTGTCAGAGGCTAGTGCTACTTATTCCCAATACAGCTGAAAGTTTGTCATGTTACACAGCTTGATTTGCTAATGGAAAATTTAGATCTAATTAGAAAAGTGTGGCCCAGGACTTACAGGGGGCTGCCATTGTTGCCTGGGAACAGGGAAAGTGGGGGTGTGGGTGTTGAGGGTTGGCCTCCACACCGGCTGAATGGTGCCCAGAGGGGCTGGGCGCTAGAGGCCAGGCCAGCATGAGTGTGTGAGGAATCCAGGGCTTGGGACTGCAGCAGTCTGGCCTTTTAAGACTGGACAGGGCAGGCTCCTGCCTCTTTGGCTCTGTGCTCTGCCAGCTCTTCCCACCCTGCCTCTTTTTTTCTGCATGATATGCATTTTGTTGTTTGCTATTTGCTTAATTGTCACAGTTTAGCTGGTTGCACATAGGGACCAATCAATTTTGGGGAGGAAGAGCCTGCCTGCTGGGGGCCCCATAAGGGACCTTGAGGATGGGGTGATCCTCGGTACTGCATGCCCAGGTAGGGGCTGCTGGTGGCTTGCACCCCCAGGCAGCAAGGGGAGTTTCATTTAGAGGCCATTACCCAGATGGTTCTGATTTTCCTGCTGCTTTTGGTTACCCCAGCATTTGGCCTTGGAGGAAAAGTATCACTGGGGAAGTGGCATAGCTGCCCCGGGGACATCCGGGGAAAAATGCCCTAGGTGCCCCAGTGGGAGTCATGTGGGGGGTGGCAAAATCACCCCCACACTTCTAGGAAGGAGGAGGGGTGTGGCTGGACTTGCAAGGTCTTCTGGGCTTTTTGCAGCCAGCTGAACTCAAGTAAGAGGGGGGATGCAGGGGGTGCAGGGGTGGGGATGACAAAGTTCCATGGGGGGCCACTGTGGGGGGGGGGCAGATGCCATTTTGCCCCTGGCGCTATTTCCCCCCCTACACCACTGCACTGGGGGCAGCACTCAGAAACAGCAAGGGTGCTGCCCAGTGATCAGATTTGTCCCCTATGTTGCAACTCTGCTTCCTTAGCCAACAAAACCAATAAATAGGCTGTGGCCAGTTTTCCTCCACAAAACAGTTGTCCTGTGTCTTACTATGGGCCCTCAATCTCTCTCTCCCCTCCTCAAGTGGCAATATACATTTGCAAGGAAATAAAGTGCAGGAAAAGCCCTCCAGAGCAGTACATAAACTGCCTAATTTCTACAGTTCATTCTCTTGCAACACTCTTGCAATATCAATCTCACGGTTATTGTGACCCTGTAGATACTTCTTGGAATTATTCACAGTTTGGCTTTCTAAGAAGAGCAGGTTCTCAGAGAAACACTTGGAGCAAATGTGATGTTTCTTTTCTAGAGAGAACTGATTAATTTTGCTCTTTTCTCTTTGAAAACGATTGCTTCCTTTCTGCCGTTAGCTCAGCTCCAGTCACACCACATTACTCTGTTAACTAGACAGCTTCTCAGAGTAAAGAGAGGAATTAGATTTCGTAACAGCTCTGAAGAACAGTTCGAATGCCAGGAGGCTGCTGCAAATGTAGAACTTACAAGGTGAGTTAACTGTGCCTCATGTCACTTTCTCCCACACTGACTCCTACGCTTGATCCTGAAGATGGTGATCCTCATGTAAAGACAGAGAAGAGTCCTTAATTTGAACTCACATTTTATATCTTGGTACATGGACACATCATCCTAGGTTGAATATGCAGAATAAATACTGCTTTTAGCTACAGCTACTTGCAAATGCAAATTGCTTACCTATTTAGAATGAAATGCACAAGCAGTAACTAACCAGATACTGGGTGGTCTCTAAATTTATCCCAGGTGCAACTCTTTGTGTATAAAATGTAATCCAGAATCAGGATGTTGTAATTTCTTTTACCAGATCCATGCTGACAAAGACAAATCTAAGTTTGCTTCTGCCTCAAAGATCTCAACCACAAGAGGTTGTGCTGGTATTCCTGAGGGCAGTCTGGGGGCAGGGCCAACTTTAATCAGCTTCCAGAGAGCTTTCAGCTCAGGAGCACCCCCTTTTTACAGCCCGGAAACCACACAACACCACACTTTCTTTTCTGTTTGCAGACCTATGCCACTGCCCTAGATGGGGCCTCCTCCGCCTTGGGGCAGAGGGGGGATGGCAGGGGCAACCTGCCCTGTTCTGGTGGTTCTCACTCCATGGGAGCCAACAGTGCTGAACAGGGAACCCCCCCTCTGCCCAGCAGAGCAGGCAGTCTGTGGGGCAGAGGGGGGATGGTGGCCTCCACATTTTCTGCCCCCATGGGTCCCTACGCCGCAGCCACCCCCACGCACCATTATACTTGCAGCCTGCAGCCTGCAGGATAAGATAAGGGGTGGTGTGGGGGTGTGGGGTGCAGAGCGGGGGCCCATTGGGCCGCAGAAAATGTGGAGGCCGCCCCAGGTGCAGCTTTGCCTAGCTATACCTCTGCTTGCAGTGGTCCTTCATTTCCCACAATATCAGTGGTGGGATTCTAATGAGTTAACTAATGGTTTGCCTCCCCCCGTTGCTCGCTCCCCACCATGTGTCCTCCATCGTCCACTTACATGGCTGCTGCACCCCCTTTTCAATGTTGGGCCAGGGGGAGGCGAGGGAAGGTGGCAGCTGTGGCATGGCCCATGTGCCACCAGGCCAGTCGGCCAGTCACCAAAGGGGCCAGGCTTCTTTCACTGGCTGGCCACAGGAAGCAGCTGGCCTTGAAGTGGGCCACTCACCTGGGGGGTCAGCTGCATGGCCTGGGGGGCCCTTTCTCTGACATTGGCCAGGAGGCCCGAGTGGGCGATGGCTGCCAGAGGCTCCTGCAGGGGGCTGGCTGGCCACAGTTCAGGCTGCGCACCTGGGCCATGGGGCAGCCACCAATCAGGCCACATGCCTCTGGGCCAGCAGCTCTGGGTCCCTGAAAGCCCCTCCCTTCCCTCTCCCCAGGAGAGGGAAGGACAGGACTTTTAGCACCTCAGAGCAGCCAGCTGCTTTTAGCAACTGGGTCATTTGAACCGGTGTGAACCGGCTGAATCCCACCACTGTCCTATATCTCTTTATCCACAATATTTCTTCATTATCTCCCTCTGGCAGCCCCCATATCATCTCACTTTTTCCAGTTTCCTTCTCTCCTTCCCATCCACCAACAAACCTTTCTTTTATCTGTCCCCTGTTCAGAATCCCCCAAAGTGAAGAAGACTAACAGCAACTGTTCTATAATTCCCTATTGGGGAACTGGGGGAGGACCTAGTGTGACTGTTTTTCAATTGAATTATTCCAAAACTGCAGAGGAGTAAGTGCTGCCTGTCAACTAAAGACCATGTTAGTTCCAAGTAAATTGGACCAAGAGTTCCAGTTCTGTGAGCAAGGTTCACCAAGACTTTCTACTTTCAGAGGAAAAAAAACTCCTCCCCCAAAAGGTGGGGGGAAGCATAAGCAAGCTGCAATGACAGTCCTGTGATTTTTCTGGTGTGGTCACCCAAGACCACCTAAGTGTCAAGCAAATGGGACCACAGGGTACAATTGTATGGGCCCCTGAACAAGGATCCCCAAGCATTTTACTTCCAGGGAAAAAATGGGACTCCATCCCTACAAAAGAGAGCGTTAGTCTCCAGGGATGATTAGCTGGGTGCACTCTATGTTCCTCCTTTGCAAGGATCCAATTGAAAAGAGAATATGTCAATTCTTGGAAGATCAGTGGAATCAAAGAAAAGCACAAGCACAGTAATTTCCATGTATATCTTTGGCTCAGGAATTTCATTATATGCATTCCTAATGACTGGCTTCTTGTTTTCATGAATCCTATTCTGGAAAATTTACTTCTGTTGCAAGCATCCTATGAGGAGCAATGATAAAGAGCTTACCCGAGACAGTATAAACAATTTTTGTACATGCAAGAAATGTCTAATATATTTGTATTCCTGTAGAATTTTATGTGATCAAATAAAAGACTGCTTCTGAAAGTTTTCTTTTTCTAAATGATCACTCTATCTGCATTTTCTTCTTACTCTTGGAAATATTGGTATTTATATGTGTGCATGCATAACTGAGTGGTTCAGACAGAGCAATTATAATGCATCATGAAGAAATAAAGCAATTATCAGATAGCAGTGAGCTTTAAGTACAAACAATTCCAATTAGACAAAAAAGGGAAGAAGCTATTAAATTCCTTAACACTGCTCATTCCTTTAAATTACACACTGAAAACACTGATGGGCAAACAATTGCTATGAATTATGGAAACAAATGGGGAAGAGGGCTTTTTACTATATAGAAAATCATGTTTTCCTTAATTTTTGCACATGTGTGCTAGTTCAACAATGCTATTCCTTTGCCAGTAATTATTCAGAGTATCCTGACATCTATGATATGATAGCATTACTTGAAAAAGCCAGCTCTGTAGTTCATTTGTTTGGTTTGGTGAACTGCCCTATTCAAGAAGGGAAGGATACATGTTGGAAATGAGAGAGGAGGGAAGCATGAGTATTAAGCCTGTGATTTGGGGAACAATATTGCTATTAAATGAATTGTCTGTCTCCCTTTCTTGAAGACAGCAGGAAAATAGGAAGACCTAGTATGAGATGAATTGACCCTTTAAAGGAAGCCACCATGGCCATCAGTTTGAAGACTGAAACAAGGTTGGATAAAGATAGGACATTTTTGAGGATGTTCATTTGTAGGACCCCATGAGTCAGAAGCAACTTGGTGGCACTTAACACATACACATTATCTCCCTCTACTGGTGACTTCTGCTGGTGGGTGAAGTTTTTTTTTGTTTCATTTGGCATATCCCTGGTAATGGTTATTGGCCTCCTCCCTGGTTTTAATGGTGTATCGTTTATGTGTTTTTACTGAATTACTTTACAAAACAGTTCATTAAGCAGCGACTCTGTAAAATTAAGCAACTCAAGTGAACATTGTCATACAATTGTACTGACTTGGGATATTTCTGTGTCGTCCATCCTCACCCCACCCCCAATGACAAATAGCTTTCTGATTCAGAAAGTTTCCAGAATGATTTGCAGCAGAAATGGAACCATTATTTGTCTAAAAGGTATTCAGTTTTTACTGCAACAAGAATGAAACCATGTGCATCTAGTAATTGAAATGTATATTTGAATATATCCAGTCTGAATGTACATCTGAAAAAATGCCTTAAAAATCTGGATAGATTTGGGACTCCAAATGGAATCTACAATTTTCTGGGAAACTGGGAAATGGGTCCCAAATAATCCTGGAAATATTCAGAAACATCCAAAAATATCAGGAGCCAATATTTTAATGTTACTTGGATTTTGCTATGTGTCTCTAATAGCATTTTCTTTCCAGGGCTTAGTATCAGCTTGTCAGGTTGACCTGGCTTAGAATCTGAGCTTTGAAATTAGTTTTATGGATCTTGCAACTGTCTGTTCTTTGAGCAGATTGGTTTGTGTGGATTCTCAGCTTTGATAGTACCTCAGATTCTTGGGTGGTGCATTACTTTGCTTCTCTGATTTTATATTTATTGGGTGCAATGGTGTTCCTATTGAGGTTGGCTTGCAGGATTTCCTGGTTTGACACTGGCTTGGATTCTCAGTTGTACATTTGCTGTGCTAGCCTTCCACATTATTCCAACCTTTTGCTGCTATTCCCTGGTTTGTAGTGGTTCTTTGGGCTTGTTGGTTCTGTATGCTTTGATAAACATTTGGCTAGTGCTTGTTCTTGTGTCTTTGGCTATTCTTTGCCCTGGAGAAAGCCTAGAATTTTTCTCCTCATAGGAAAAAAATGGAGAGTGACTGGAGACACTTTGTTTGGGGGCTTGTAGGATTGAGCTTCTTGGTCCAGTTCTCCTGAAACATGGCAGTTATTCAATGGCCAGGTGCCAGAAGCTCTAATATTAGAATCCTTGGGGTGGGGGACTGACCAAAATACCAAACTAATATTTGGAATCCACATAACTGGGAATACCAATATTTTTCAGCTCCCTGATATCTGGATCTGAAAAATACAAAACTGTTAAAGGTCACATGCTATCCAGAAAGGTTAAAAAAAGGTATTTAAACGTTTTAAGAAACTTGGGGGGGGGGGGGGGCTAAACCAGGATGAAAACAAAACAACTGAGGACCAAACAGTTTGTGATGCTAGACTTTTGTGTTTTTAATTAACACCTGTTCTGCACTGGCTTCCTATTTGGCACTGGGTCCAATTCAATGTGCTGGTACTGATGTACAAAGCCCTGCACAGCCTGGGTCCTAAATATCTGATGGAACGCCTCTTCCCATATAAACCTGCCCAGGTGCTGAGGTAAGCAGGGCAGGGGCCTTACTGGCAGCTCCATTACCTTCTGAGATTCGGGGGTGGGGGCCACCTGGAGGGCCTTCTTTGGTCCTGGAGTATTAGAACAGTTTCCCCCTGGAGGTCCACCAGGAGCTAACTCTGCAAAAGTTTAGGTGCCTGGCTAAGACCACCCTCTGTGGGTGATCCCTCCTGGGCAGTGCCTTTCCCCCTTCTCCCCACTATACTTCCTTTTATTTGGTACCTGCTATTACCATACCGGCACTCTATGAGTTTAGCCTCAGCCCAATTTTTTAAATGTGAGTTGGGGGAGTTATGGGGGATGGTTGATTATGTTTTTTTTTAGGAATGTTGGGCTGGGGAATGGAGATGGTTTTAAAGGAGTTTTATGATGGTTTTATTGTGTTTTATTATTGTACTCCACTCAAGGACTTAGATGATGGGTGTGAAATAAGTACACAGATAAATTAATAAACAAATAATTCAGGTTGTGGAAGTTAATCCTAAAAAGCAGCCCAGGAAGGGGAAGACAGAGCCATAGTAGATCAGATCCATAGTGCTGAGGAAGAGTGTTTTATCACATATTCCCACTCAGGAAGGGGGAGTTATGCTCTGCCTGTTTCCATAACCAGAGCCCCACTTATGTCAACAGTACTAGTGGGGACATGGGGCACCACAACTGTCTGCATTGGAAGCCTGACTTTGGCTGGAACCCTTATCCCTGTGACCATGGCCCTTTTCACACTGGCAAAAAATGTAAAGTAGATGTGGATTAATGCTATGTGGAGCAGCAACTGAAGTTTTTTGATGTAGGTTTTTTCTTCCACACCTCACCTACATTCCATGGAAGGTATCCGGTCCTGTATCGGATTCAAGAAAGCTGACATTTCCACACTACCGAAAAGTGCTGTTGCCCTCAATTGCCATGGATGTCCTGATTGGCTGTCATGCCATGCAGGGGCGGGTACTTTCGAACGCATTGCCGTGTGACGTGGCAACAAGCAGATGACACTCCTGTCTTCCTATTGGCTACCGTTATCTTGTGCTTTCTCGTGGGGGTATAACGAGAACTCAGAAACCTTCCTTCCAATTGCCTATTGTGCACTTGTGCTCCGCATTCCCACAAATTAAGCCTTGACTTTTTTTTAAAAAAGGACATTTTCCAGCATATCTGTTGGCAACCCAAAATCATGTACAGAGTTCTTTTTCATTTACAATGGAGTGGCTCTCCACAACTGAGCACAAGACATCCTTGGTTGGAATGTGTCTTTTGAAAAAGCAACAAGGACCTGGCTTTTTTTTTTAATTAAATTCTGTCTGCTCCAAGACTATTGAAAATAACAGAATACAGAGTTGCACAACAGAATACAGAGCTGGTGCCTGCACTTTAAAAACAAACTGTAGTATTCTCACTGCACTGGGGTTATTAACTATCTTGATGATTCTGATCTACCCCCCTTCTATTCCAGCCCCCAGCTTGTCATGCCTGGATCCTCCTCCCCCCCCCCCTCTAGATGAGCATCTCTGAAGTACAGGCTGGTTGCATCCAAAGCGAAGGGGGGGGGGGGGCTGTCTGGGGAGGCACATTTCTGAAGGCACAGTCTCAAAACATTCAGAGCCTCATCAAGAGACTGCCCTGATGATACGGCAAATGCAGTTCAATGTAGCAAAATGTAAAGTGATGCACACAGGGGCTAAAAATCCAAACTTCACATACACGCTACAGGGGTCAGTGCTATCAGTCACAGACCAGGAAAGGGAGTTAGGCGTCTTAGTTGATAGTTCCATGGGAATGTCAACTCAATGCATGGCAGCTGTGAAAAAGGCAAACTCTATGCTGGGGATCATTAGGAAAGGAATTGATAATAAAACTGCAAAGATTGTCATGCCCTTATATAAAGCAGTGGTGCGACCGCACTTGGAGTACTGTGTTCAGTTCTGGTCGCCGCATCTCAAAAAGGATATTGAGGAGATAGAAAA
>NW_025950483.1:0-14316 GCF_021028975.2 Sphaerodactylus townsendi
TCCTCTTCCTCCTCCTCCTCTTCCTCCTCTTCCTCTTCCTCCTCCTCCTCCTCCTCCTCTTGGCCACTGAAGTGTTTTCAAGCCAAGGGTCTTTCAGACGGAGGAGATTTGTGGACTCAAAAGGGGTGCGAAAAGAACCAATCTTTAGAACTGGCTACACCACTGTCTGACAATAAAAGACTTCTGACTGTAATCACTGAGTCCGGTATTGGTTCAGATCCAGGGCTTGACATACATCACGAGGGCGCTTGCATCACGCCGCCAACAGCAAGCGAGGAGGCAGCCGGTGGAGGTCCCGGGTGGCCCCGACTCTTCACTGTCTTCGCCTGGGATACTCTCTGCTCACCACGGGTGATTCAGAAATGGCTCATTACCCCTCGGCAAAGCCGCAGGGATCTGTGAAAAAGGCCAACTCTATGCTGGGGATAATTAGGAAAGGAGTTGAGAAGAAAACTGCAAGGATTGTCATGCCCTTATATAAAGCAGTGGTGCGACCGCACTTAAAGTACTGTGTTCAGTTCTGGTCACCACATCTCAAAAAGGATATTGAAGAGATAGAAAAAGTGCAGAGAAGGGCAACGAGGATGATTGAAGGATTGGAGCACCTTCCTTCTGAGGAGAGGCTGCAGCGTTTGGGACTCTTTAGTTTGGAGAGGAGACGTCTGAGGGGGGATAGGATTGAAGTCTATAAAATTATGCATGGGGTAGAAAATGTGGACAGAGAGAACTTTTTCTCTCTTTCTCACAATACTAGAACCAGGGGTCATCCATTGAAAATGCTGGGGGGGAAGAATTAGGACTAATAAAAGGAAACACTTCTTCACGCAATTTGTGATTGGTGTTTGGAATATGCTGCCACAGGAGGTGGTGATGGCTACTAACCTGGATAGCTTTAAAAGGGGCTTGGACAGATTTATGGAGGAGAAGTCGATCTCTGGCTCCCAATCTAGATCCTCCTTGATCTCAGATTGCAAATGCCTTAACAGTCCAGGTGCTTGGGAGCAACAGCAGCAGCAGAAGGCCATTGTTTTCGCCTCCTGCACGTGAGCTCCCAAAGGCACCTGGTGGGCCACTGCGAGGAGCAGAGTGCTGGACTAGATGGACTCTGGTCTGATCCAGCAGGCTAGTTCTGATGTTCTTATGTTCTGCGCCACATCACAACACGCTCGAGCGTGGGGGGGACACAGCAACAAATTAAAAAGCGAACAAGATCCCGTTTGTTCCTGCCACTTACGCAGAGAAGCAGGAGGAGGGAAGGCATCTCCGAATTACTCTCCGCAGAACACTGTCATACGCTTTCGACAGTCACAGCCGATGCGCACATGGGCAGCCGCATGCGCTGGCCGGGCGCTCCAGCTGGGTCCTTTTCCTCGGCATGTGGGATGCAGCCAGGCTGGGAAATGCGAACGCGAACTACGCTTATTTGGTCGCCGGGCCAAAGGTGTTTTTGTGTTTGGCTGAATTGGAGGGGATGATTCACGGTCACTTCACTCTCTTGCCTCGGCTGGATCTGTTCCTCATCGGGCTCCGTGCTGAGCCGTGGCTAATTGCATCAACAAAGCTCATCAGATGGAACTAGAGACAAATTGGATCTGGAAAGTGACATAAAATTAACCACGGGGCCCCTTCGCCGAGCGTCGCTCGCTTTCCTCCGTGCCTCCGGGCCGGCTTTTTTCATTAAATGCAAAGACACCCTGCGGGGCCACTGAACAGCGCCTCGGGACGACGGCCTTGCTGGGCAGCTCTGGGGCTCGGTTCTGGGGGGACAAATATGGCAAGCAAAGAAACATCGCCGTGGGCAGGGGTGTAGATACCGGTTTTCACTGGAGAACCATTTGGGAAGGGAGCTATGAATTTTTTCTCTCTTTCTCACAATACTAGAACCAGGGAGCATTCATGGAAAATGCTGGGGAGAAGAATTAGCACTAATAAAAGGAAACACTTCTTCGCGCAACGTGGGATTGGTGTTTGGAATATGCTGCCACAGGAGGTGGTGATGGCCACTGACCTGGATAGCTTTAAAAGGGGCTTGGACAGATTGATGGAGGAGAATTCGATTTATGGCCTTTCAATCTTGATCCTCTTTGATCTGAGATTGCAAATGCCTTAGCAGACCAGGTGATCGGGAGCAACAGCCGCAGAAGGCCATTGCTTTCACATCCTTCCTGTGAGCTCCCGAAGGCCTCCCTCAGGCCACTGCGAGTAGTGAGAGACCAGGAGGACTCTGGTCTGATCCAGCTGGCTCGTTCTTATGTTCTTATGTTCTATGGGGTGGAGGGAGTGGTCCAACCCCCTCCCCAAGTGGTTTGCTGATCACCTCTGATCCCTGCAGACTTTTGGAGGCGGGCGGGTTGTAGATTTTCTGGAGTTGCAACAGATGACAGAAGAAGTGTTCGGATATATACCTCCCCCCTTTGTTTTATTATTTTATTTTGTTGTTAATTTTATATACCGCCCCTCCCCCGAAGGGCTTTCCCTCCTGTAAGGACACTCAAGGAGCAGCAGTGGTGTAGGAGGTTAAGAGATCTGGAGGAACCGGGTTTGATTCCCAGCTCTGCCGCCTGAGCTGTGGAGGCTGATTTGGGGAATTCAGATTAGCCTGTGCACTCCCACACATGCCAGCTGGGTGACCTTGGGCTAGTCACAGCTTCTCGGAGCTCTCTCAGCCTCACCCCCCTCACAGGGTGTTTGTTGTGAGGGGGGAAGGGCAAGGAGATTGTCAGCCCCTTCTCTCCTGCAGGAGAGAAAGGGGGGATATAAATCCAAACTCTTCTCTTCTTCTTCTTCTTCTTCTTCTTCTTCTTCTTCTTCTTCTTCTTCTTCTTCTTCTTCTTCTTCTTCTTCTTCGTCTTCTTCTTCTTCTTCTTCTTCTTCTTCTTCTTCTTCTTCTTCTCCTTCTCCTTCTCCTTCTCCTTCTCCTTCTCCTTCTCCTTCTCCTTCTCCTTCTCCTCCTCGTCCTCCTCCTCGTCCTCCTCCTCCTCCTCCTCCTCCTCCTCCTCCTTCTTCTTCTTGGTGGCTTGCAAGCTCCTTTCCCTTCCTCTCCCCACAACAGACACCTTGTGAGACAGGTGAGGCTGAGAGAGTTCAGAGAGAACTGGGAATGGCCCAAGGTCACCCAGCAGGCTTCATGTGTAGGAGCGGGGAATTGAACCTAGTTCACCATATTAGACTCCCCCATTCTGAACCAGTACACCTCACTGGCTGTCAGAGACTGGTTCCCCTAGAGCAGCGGTCTGCAACCCGTAGCTCTCCAGTTGTTCATGGACTACAACTGGCCATGCTGGCAGGGGCTGATGGGAATTGTAGTCCATGAACATCTGGAGAGCCACAGGTTGCAGACCCTTGCCCTAGAGAAAATGGCTGCTATTGAGGTCCCTCCCCTCCTCTGACCCCCCCTCCGTTAACTCCTCCTCCAAATTACAGGAATTTCCAAATCCTGCAAGAACTCCTGTTTCTCCATCTCTCTAGTTCACAGGTGTCAAACTCACGGTCCTCCAGATGTTATGGACTACAGCTCCCATAATCCCCTGCCAGCATCATGCTGGCAGGGGATGATGGGAACTGTAGTCCATAACATCTGGAGGGCCGCGAGTTTGACACCTGTGCTCTAGTTCATCCTTTATTGACCGTGTGGTGGATTTTACCGCAGTGTTAAGATTCTCTGCGACTCGTGCGTGGGTTTGTGTCACTTGCCGCTATTTTAAGATAGGTTCAGGTGGGCAGCCGAGTCGGTCTGAAAGAGCGGGGGGGAAAATTGAGTCTAGCGGCATCTTGAGAGAAGCGAAGTTTTATTCTTGGTTACCTGAAGAAGAGCACATGCACACCAAGAATAAAACTTGGCTGGTCTTAAAAGTCCTAAAGGAACTTCTTTTCTGCTATTTGACTCATTATTTTCCCCCTATCGCCTGTTATTCATGATTTTTCTATTTCATATTCTGACTGCCTTGTTAGCTGCTGCCGAGAGTGCAGGTTGAACTGCTACACGCATTTGGATCTGTCACTCAAAAACGAGAGGCTGCTACCTCCAGAAGCTCAAAATACCGGGTTGCTACTGGAAACTGTGGATCTCTAGCACAAAAGGAGGACCCTGTTAAGGGGAACTATTTCATCCATGTTTAAAATATTTATATTTGCCAAGCCAGCAAGTTGCTGACAACTATTCTCAGATAATAGAATCATAGAATCCTAGAGTTAGAAGAGACCCCCAAAGGCCATCCAATCCAACCCCCTGCAATGCAAGAACACACAATCAAAGCACTCCTGACAGACGGCCATTCAGCCTCTCTTTGAAAACCTCCCAAGAAGGAGACTCCACCCCACCCGCCCAGGCAGTGATGAACAGCCTTCACTGCCAGGAAGTTTTTTTCCTGATGTTTACGTGGAATCTCTTTTCCTTCCCCTTGAACCCATGACTCCTGGTCCCGGTCTCTGGAGCAGCAGAAAACAAGCTTGGTCCCTCACCAACAGGACATCCCTTCAGATATCTAAAAATGGCTAATATCCCCCCTTAACCTTCTCTTCCCCAAACCAAACACCCCCCAACCTAGGGTCTCTCACTCGTGGAGGCAGTGATGGCCGAACCTTTGAGGCCGAGTGCCCAACTACAACCCAAAACCCACTTATTTATTTGCAAAGTGCCAACTCAGCAATTTTACCTGAATACTGAGGTTTTAGTTTCGAAAAACTGGTTGGCTCGAGGTTAATGCGTTACTCGGGAGTAAGCTTGAGGTGGTAGTGGGTGGCTTTGCTTTGAAGCAACCGTGCAACTCTTGAATTGAATCGACCCTAGGAGGTACTCAGAAGCAAGCCCCATTACCAGCAACCAAGCTTACTCCCAGTTAAAGGATCGTGCTTTAGTTCTTTGCATTAAAATCAGTGAGATTTAACAGCGCTTAACAGGTTACCTACTTCCCCAAAACTAGGTCTTGGTTTGAAAATGCTAATAATGTCCAGGTCAATGACCCCAGGCCAGCCTAGATGTGTGTGTGGGGGCACTCTGTTTGAGCGTGCCCACAGCGAGGGCTCTGTCCTTGTAGGGCCTGGACTCCAGATCTTGTACCATTTTGGTTGCCCTCCTCTGGACCGGTTCCAGCTTGTCAATATCCTTCTTGAATTGCGGTGCCCAGAACTCGACACAATATTCCAGAGGTGAGGTCTGACCAATGCAGAATAGAGAGGTACAATTACATCCCTCGAGCTAGACACTACACTCCTATTGATACAGCTCAGAATCGCATTGGCTTTCTTGGCCGCTGCATCACACTGCTGACTCATGTTCAGTTGGTGGTCTACGAAGACTCCCAGATCCCTTTTGCATGTAGTGTCGTCAGACAAACAGGTTTTAAAAAAACAATGAAACCGACATAATGATGCTGAGAGAGAATTGCTGTGAGTGGTCTTCTGCTAAAATAGACCTTCAGTTCATCAAGGTAATTGTTGTCTGCTAGGAGTAGAAGCTGCTTCCCAGGATCTTGTCCTGAATTCTGAAGCTCCCTCGGCCACTACCAGTAAAATAGTTATCAAAACTGGAGCATGAGGAACATCAAGGGTTTCACGAAAGGGATTGGGCATCTTAGTTGATAGTTCCAGGAAAGGAATTTGGACATCTTAGTTGATAGTTCCATGGGAATGTCAACTCAATGCACGGCAGATGTGAAAAAGGCTATGCTGGGGATCATTAGGAAAGGAGTTGATCATAAAACTGCATGGATTGTCATGCCTTTATATAAAGCTGTGGTTCGACCGCACTTGGAGTACTGTGTTCAGTTCTGGTCGCCACATCTCAAAAAAAAGGACTATTGAGAAAGAGAATAGAAAAAAGTGCAGAGAAAGGACAAGCGAGGGATGATTGAGGGACTGGAGCACCTTCCCTATGAGGAGAGGCTGCAGCGTTTGGGACTCTTTAGTTTGGAGTGGAGACGTCTGAGGGGGGATATGATTGAAGTCTATAAAATTATGCATGGGGTAGAAAATGTGGACAGACAGACTTTTCTCTCTCTTTCTCACAATACTAGAACCAGGGGGCATCCATTGAAAATGCTGGGGGGAAGAATTAGGACTAATCAAAGGAAACACTTTTTCATGCAACGTGTGATTGGTGTTTGGAATATGCTGCCACAGGAGGTGATGATGGCCACTAACCTGGATAGCTTTAAAATGGGCTTGGACAGATTGATGGAGGAGAAGTTGATCTGTGGCTACCAATCTGGATCCTCCTTAATCTGAGATTGCAAATGCCTTAGCAGACCAGGTGCTCAGGAGCAACAGCCGCAGAAGGCCATTGCTTTCACATCCTGCACGTGAGCTCCCAAAGGCACCTGGTGGGCCACTGTGAGTAGCAGAGAGCTGGACTAGATGGACTCTGGTCTGATCCAGCTGGCTTGTTCTTATGTTCTTATGTTCTTCACAAGAGGGCTCTAGGCAGTGGCGTACTGTCAATGGGAAAATAAACAATAGGAAGTATGCAACGATCCACAGCAATGGGATATGGATATTGGTTGCATACCAATGCTACAACAGCGCTGTTTTTTATCTTGTGAAATTAATAAACTCCATATACCGAAATTACAACACCCTTAGTGTGATAGGAATATATACATGTGTATTAAGGCAAGCCATTTTATTATGTGTATTGTTATGGGTATTAGAGAAATGTAAGGTTTAAGGAAGACACTAGCTCTTGCAAGAAGCTGTAAATTCACTGCTAAGGGTAAAAGAAGGCAAAAATTAAAGCCAGGAAAGATAACGTGTGTGAAAAACAGGCTTGGTTGATATAGCAACCAAAATCCTGGTACGGGGCAAGCGGAGGGGGGATATAAACAGCATGTTTATAACAGCATGACATAAACAGCATGTCCAAATATGGGAGAAGGTAGAAGTAAGCAAGGGGAGGGGGGTGTCAGGAGCCCCCCAGCCAATGAGTAAAGAAACAGGATTTGTGTACGCTCAGGAAGGGTATAAGTAATGTTTGCAAACAATAGAGCTCTGAGACGCCTCCTTGAAGCTCACAGGAGATCTCCCAAAACTGCAGTTTTGAACAAAGAAAACTTTGAAACAGAGGAATATTCTGGAACTGGTTCATTTAACCTGACAGAGCTCGGCTCCGTGGCAGAGTTTTTGCTCTGTGCCTATCAAGTGCAACATCAAAACCAGTGGTGGGATCCAAAATTTTTAGTAACAGGTTCCCATGGAGGTGGGATTCAAACTGTGGCGTTGCGCCAATGGGGATGGGCGGGGCATGATGGGGGCATGGCTGGGGAGTCACCCCACCACATCTAGGTCTTGGCCTGGAGCCTGATCCTTTACCTGGGAGGCAGGGAGCTGCTAGCAAATAGGTCACGATGCAGCATTCGAAGTGTGCCACGGATCACTTGGAGGCGGGGAAACTTATGCCTGCCTGCGGGCCCGTACGGGCTGCCCATGCGCGACAGTGGTGCACCCTCCTGTACTCAGACTGCTTCAAGCTCAATGCTGAGCTACCTGCTGAGCATGGCCAATTGACCAGTAACTAAAGTGCAAAAATCTGCGTTATGGCAAAATCACCCATTAGCTCGGTACCCCCCTCTCGGCACACGACCAATAAGTGGAGTTTTGGATTGCAACCTCCTCTCGGGAACCTGTGAGAACCTGCTGGATCCCACCTCTGATCAAAGCATATAGAAGTAATAACAGTACTCTTCATTGAAGTAATACATTTCTCTCTCAGTAAGAAAGTTTTTTACAATTGATAGTAAAACTAAATATACCTTTTCATTATTTCGTAGATAGTCTGTTTATGGTAAAGACCAAGTTAATAATGGTTAGCATCTAATAGAGATGTAGAATCAAAGAATCATACAATCATAGAGTTGGAAGAGACCCCCAGGGGCCATCCAGTCCAACCCCCTACAATGCAGGGGCACACAATCAAAGCACTCCTGACACATGCTGATTCGGCCTTTGTTTAAAAACCTCCAAAGAAAGAGACTCCATGTAATACTTCGGAAGGAAGATGCACGGCCAAACGAACGGGTCGCAAAAGAAAGCGCGCCCTCAGCCCAAACGCCAATTAGAGGCTTCCGAACGGCTGCCGCCGCAACGTGTAATTCGCCGCACCTGAAGCGGAAATCTTCAGTGGGAATCTCCGAGTCGTCGCTAACAAGCTGAGCCTGGCAATTTCAACTATCAAAACGCAACAGACGTTTATTGGCGCTTTCGATCATCGTTCTTCAGTGAAGACATCAAGGGTTTCAATGAGGCAAGCCACATTTCACAAGTCGGCCCCAGGCAGTGGCGTACTGTCAATGGGGACACGGGGTATACCACATCCCCGGGCGCACACCGTCCTGTCATATGGGGGTGTCAGGCCAAGGCCGGATCCCCGGCCGGCACCCAGCAGCTCCCCCTGTGACAGAATGGTATGTGCCGGTGCCGGGCTGGCGCCGGGCCAGGAACACCCGGCAGGCTCCCAGCTGCTGCGCCCCCCCCAATCGGAGGCTGCGAGTCCCAGGCATTCCTACTGGATGTCGTATTTGGTTTGGATCCTTCAAGGCCAGAGATCCAGTTAAGGCAGGGGTCTGCAACCTGTGGCTCTCCAGATGTTCATGGACTACAAATCCCATCAGCCCCTGCCAGCATGGCCCTGAGCTAAGGATCGTGAGCGACATAAATGCCTTTCTGTCCTGTGAGGAGGAAAAAAATCAGCTAAGACAGTGGTGCCGAACCTATGGCATGGTATTTGCCAGAGGTGGCACTCAGGAGCCAAACTCTCTGCTGGGGACGCGTGCTGGGAGTTAGATCATCGCGATAATAGTGTAATTACTTCAGGGGGATTATTGGCAATAAACCTAAGACCTAGTTTTTGGTGAAGCAGTGTAGGAAGTAACCCTGTTAAGCGTTCTGTTAAACCCATTACTCCAAAAGGATTTTCAGAAGAGGTAGAAAAAAAAGTGCAAAGAAGGGCTAAAGCGATGATCCTTTAGGACTGGGAGCACCATCATATGAGCAGTTTGCTGCAGCAATGGGGAGTCTTTAGCTTCGAATGAGTAAACCCTCCCTGAGGGTCGATGATTAGAAGTCTATAAAATTATGCCTGGGGTAGAAATGTTGACAGAGGAGACATTTTTTCTCTTTTCTCACAATACTAGAACCAGGGGCACCCATTGAGAAGAGTTGCATGGTTGAAAGCTTCAAAGGCAAATTACCACTGACTACCACCAAACACTTGCTCCACTTGTGGCTGGTGTTTGGAATATGCTGCCACAGGAGGTGGTGATGGCCGCTAACCTGGATCGCTTTAAAAAGGGCTTGGACAGATTGATGGAGGAGAAGTCGATGTAATGGCTCATTATCCGAACCAACCTTGTTTTTTCTAAGCGAAAATGCCTCCAGTATTCAGGTGCTAAATTTTGCCGTGTTGGCGCTAGCGATAAATAAAGTGGGTTTTGGGTTTGCAGTTTGGGCACTTTCTGCGGGTGAGCTCCCGAAAAGGCACCTGGTAAGCCGTGCGAGAGTATCGCAGAATGCTGAACTAAAAGATGGACTGAGGTCTGATCCAGCAGGCTAGTAGGCTCATAGGCGTTGCTATGTATCAGGCTAGAATCTGGAAGACCCGCGATCCGCCTAAGAGTAAATAAATCGAAACCGAACTTTGACAAGACAGAGGCAACGCTCCTTGAGAAGACCGGGCTCTTGAAGGGCGTTCTGCTGTCGCGGATTGTAACTTCTAATCACCGTTTTGACGCAGGAGGCCCGAGAGGTTTCCGTGAGGCTCTTGCGTAAATCCGCAAACATGCCTTTTGCCACCTTTCCAGCAAACCTACAGCTTCGGCGGCGACTCGACGTCCGGAATAAATCCCAGAGCAAACAGAATGGCGTTTGTAACAATTATTCTCCGAAACGCTCACAGTCACCTTTAACGAAAGTGAATTAGACGGTTTAAGAAAGTCGCACACGGCTTACACAGTTGGGCCTGTGGAGATAGCCTTTCCCCAAAACCCCTGAATCACCCACATTTAGGTCGCTTTGAGACTATCTTATCTTTCCTGAAAAGGCTCAGTCAGAATCCGAGAAACAGCCTGTCGTTTTGAAATGTAGGCTAGGTAGGAGAAGGGATGACACACGCGTTTTTAAACGCATAATCTTATTTACGTACGCCAGTGTCTTCTTGCGTAATTGCGAACTCTGGCTGATTTAGTCTGTTCGAGGAAAACTAGAGTGATTTTAAAGAATGTTCTTAAACAGCTGGGAGATATGGTATAAGACTCGGAATAAATACGTTTCTTGGAATAACGCACTGTCGAAGCCTCCAGCACCTTGGGGTCAGAATCATAGAGTTGGAAGAGACCCCCAAGGGCCATCCAGTCCAACCCCCTGCCATGCAGGAACACACAATCAAAGCACTCCCGTCATATGTTCATCCAGCCTCTCTTTATAAACCTCCAAAGAAGGAGACTCCACCACACGCCAAGGTAGCACCTCCCTCTCTAAAACCTCAGTATTCAGGTTAAATTGCCATGTTGGCACTTTGCGATAAATAAGTGGGTTTTGGGTTGCAGTTTGGGCACTCGGTCTCGAAAAGGTTCGCCATCACTGCTCTAGGCCAACCTGACTTGCAGGGAAAGCCAAGGACATCCTCGTTTCCAAAATGGAGGGACATCAGTGAGGTATAATGCCACAAAATCCACCTTCCAAAATAGCCCTTTTCTCCAGGGCCCAGCTGGAGATTGGTGACCCGACTATCACCCAACGCTTTCAACTTTTGCTTACACGGATGCGTGGAATTTACAGATTGCGGGCAAAGTCTGCAGGTGCAGGCGAGAGGAGATGACTAATCGTTTGTTTGGCCAGTTGTAGATACCTCTCACCAACTGTCCCCCCTGACACCAGATGGACCCTCCCGTGGAGAAGAAAAGATCTGCGTCGCCCCCCCAGCCTATTATGCGGAGTGGAGCAAATCTAAGCACCCCTGCGCTCTCCAAAGCGTTCTTTTATTGCGGCTGGGCAGCATTTCCCTGCCAACCAGTCTGGGAGAGGTGCCAGGTGCCAGCGGCAATCCAACGCCCTCGCCAGCTGTTTATGGCCCCCAGCTGTTATCTACCGCAAACAAATCAGCAACGGGGGCGGAAACATGTCCGAAGAGCCCGTGGAGTTTGCACTGCCTCCGCGGCCTCTCGCCAGCGCTGGCTCGCCGCCCGAGGCCCATCGCTCGCTTATTTTGCAATCCAGCACACACACACGCAGAGTGGCATCAAGATACTTTTCGCGTGAGGTTTCATTGATGTGCACACATACTGGCATGTATTGCCGAAGCATCGCAAAGTGATCTCGATCGAATGGTAGGACTGGCGGCATCGAAATCCTTCTTGAGACATTTTCACCCATCGGAATGCAGAATCTTTAGGCCATCATAGAATCAAAGAGTTGGAAGAAACCCCCAAGGGCCATCCAGTCCAACCCCCTGCCATGCAGGAACACACAATCAAAGCACTTCCATGTGTTCATCCAGCCCCTGTTTGAAAACCTCCAAAGAAGGAGATGCCACCACTCTCCGTGGCAGCGAATTCCACTGTCGAACAGCCCTGACGGTCAGGAAGTTCTTCCTAACTGGCGCCCCTGCTCGGTTACATCTAGATTACCCTCCTACGGAGGAGTCCGGCCGTTCCCTAGGGGAGGGCTTTACGAAAAAGGGTTCACCGGGCGCCTTCTACTATGGTATTACTGCTGTTTTTAATGAAACTCAGTATATTTTAACAATGGAGCCTCTGTGGGTTGCTGCTGTTTTAATTGTATAGTTTGCTCCCGAACTTGATTTGTATTAGTTTTGTTGTACACCGCCCGGAGCCCATCGGGGGATAGGGCGGTATAAAAATCTAAATAATTAATAGATAGATAGATAGATAGATAGATAGATAGATAGATAGATAGATAGATAGATAGATAGATAGATAGATAGATAGATAGATAGATAGATAGATAGATAGATAGATAGATAGATAGATAGATAGATAGATAGATAGATAGATAGATAGATAGATAGATAATGTTTAGGTGGAATCTCTTTTCCTGCACCTTGAATACATCATAGGTAGGAACACATCACAACACCTTGCCTTTTGCAGTTGACCAATGACCTGGAGTGCCCAAGCTAGCCCAATTTTGTTAGGTCTTGGAAGCTAAACAGAGTTGGTCTTGGTTAGTACTGGGAGGGTAGACCACTAAGGAACTCCAGGTTCTCTACGCAGAAGAAGGCGATTGCAAACAACCTCTATCCCTCTCTTGCCTTGAAACTCTACAGGGTCTCTGTAAGTTGACTGTGGCTTTTCCTGCACAAAACGTTTAAAACGTTTTGCAAACGTTTCAAAAAGAAGTATTTTGGCTTTTTTTTTGGTCAGTAGAGCCAGGAAAATAAAATGTTCCAGGCCAAAATGGTTTTCCTTTTAAAGGAAGCTTGGTGAGCGATAAGGAGGTTGGAAACCGTGTATCTAATCTGGAGGAACCGGGTTTGATTCCCAGCTCTGCCACCTGAGCTTATCTGGGGAATTCAGATTAGCCTGGGTACTCCCACACACGCCAGCTGGGTGACCTTGGGCTAGTCACAGCTTCTCGGAGCTCTCTCATTACCTACCTCACAGGGTGTTTGTTGTGAGGGGAAGGGCAAGAGATGTAAACCCCGTTGAGTCTCCTGGAAGAAGGGGGATACCAAACTCTTCTTCTTCTTCTCTTTTTAAAAATGATTTTTCAAGGAGGATATTGACCAGCTGGAACAGGTCCAGAGAGGGCAACCCAAATGGTCAAAGGTCTGGAATCCCTGCCCTACGAGGAGAGACTTAGGGAGCTGGGGATGTTTAGTCTGGAGAAGCGAAGGTTAAGGGGGGGACATGACAGCTATGTTTAAATATTTGAGGGGATGTCATGTTGGTGAGGGAGCAAGCTTGTTTTCTGCTGCTCCAGAGACCAGGACCAGGAGTCATGGGTTCAAGGTGCAGGAAAAGAGATTCCACCTAAACATCAGGAGTCTCCTGGTGGAGTCTCCTTCTTTGGAGCTTTTCAAAGAGAGGCTGAATGGCCACCTGTCAGCAGTGCTTTGAATGTGTGTTCCTGCATGGCAGAGGGTTGGACTGGATGGCCTTTGGGGGTATCTTCCAACTCTATGATTCTATGATTCTAAGCACAGGTCCTAGTAGAATCCACTGATGGTGGAGGAGCCCTAGTTTGCCAGGGTGGACGAGAACCTCGCCGGAAGGGATGTCAACGGGTTTTTACCTGCACTTCCTTGGACAAATGTTTGTTCACCAGGATTCATGGTGTGTTCGACTGCCTTTTACTGCTTGGCACACATTAGAGGTGGATGCATTTTATGGTCCCCCTCTCTAAAAGGCTGTTTCCATGTAGTCCTTTGAGCACCCTCTGCTCACTGCACGGAGGATGCGCCTCTGTTGAATGGGTCATGGAGCAGCCCTCTCTCCAAATGGCAGGCAAAGTGGACAGAAGATACCCTTCTCAGATAGTAACTTCAGGGGTCAAAAAAGGTCAGTAGCTTAGACAGGAAGAACTTGTTTGAAAGGCAAGCAGCTAATACTGATCTGAGGCGCATTACAAGGTTTCTAGACCAGGAGTCTGCAACCTGCGGCTCTCCAGATGTTCATGGATTACAATTCCCATCAGCCCCTGTCAGCATGGCCAATTGGTAGAAGTCTGTTATAAGAGAAGTCTGGACACAGTGTGTAACAGACTTCCCTCCATGGACGTAGATAAGGGGGGGTTTCTCGGGTTTGAACCCCCCCATTCATGTCCGAAGCTCCGCCCCTCCGTTTGTGGGTTTTAAAAACATTTTAGTGCTTTTTTGGTTTGTGGCCTGCAGGGGGCGCATTGTTTGGGTTAGCAACACCAAACTTTCAGGGATTGTTTTGGGGACTCTCCTGATGATACTACCCAGGTTTGGTGAGATTTGGTTTAGGGGGTCCAAAGTTATGGACTCCCAAAGGGGGTGCCCCATCCCCCATTGTTTCCAATGGGATCTAATAGGGGATGGGGGCTACACCTTTGAGAGTCTATACCTTTGGACCCCCACAGACTCTAAACTTCACCAAACTTAAGATGGCTATCCTCAGAGATAATCTCTTAAGGCCACCCTGAAGTGACATGCTGCTAGCCTAAAAACTGTGCTTACACCTGCATTGAAAACTGAAAAAAACACTAAAATTTTGCTTTCTGAACATGGAAATAAAAAACTCAGACCACCTTTTGCACCGGATTCTGTTGCACCCTAACTATGCCTCTGCCTCTAGGGCAGGGAGTGATGCAGGAACCCTGAGGCTCTCCAGATTGTTCAGGAAC